>NC_142677.1:14809137-15109137 GCF_964200805.1 Pocillopora damicornis | reverse complement strand
TAATGGGCATAACATCCATGGATTAAATACACTCTCAGACCAGGTCTGATCAGGTTGCTATACTTTGCTTCCTTCATGCTATATAACAGGTCTGATAGTTAGGCAGGGGAGATTTGGTTAAGGTGAGAATATTCTTACTTCTATGACCACTTTTATTGCATGCCTGTTGTTCTATTTCAGGGGTCTATTTATAATCGATGACAAAGGGACTCTACGACAGATCACAATGAATGTTCTACCGGTATGTTGTAACTTTACATGTATGACTGTAATTGTACCGTGAATTTCTACTGCGAGTTTTATGTAGCTGTTTGCTTCTACAGTTAATTGTTCTTGATACGCTGAGAAAATTTATCTGTCCATTCATATAATTTGATTCGAGTCTGGCCTTCGTCCACTGTCACGTGGTAAAAATCTCAAGCTCATTGTTTAAGCGTTAAGCAGTGGGGATCCCTTTCCTTTTATTTTGTGACGTTTTTATTATTTCATTAGAAAAATAGCGATATTTCGATTTTGATTTGGACAAGGGAGAAAAAAAGCTGAGTAGATAGTATCAAGAAACAAGGCTCCTGGTGTCCAGTCTCCTGATTTTTTTGCGGTTCGCGGTCTTTGGTTTTATAAAGTGTGAAGTACTATTTATAACTTAGCTACTCAGAGAAGGTAATCTAAACTGGTTATTTCGCAGGTGGGCTGATCAGTCGACGAGACTTTACGTTTAGTCCAGGCTTTCCAATATACTGACAAACACGGGGAAGTTTGTCCGGCCGGTTGGAAGCCTGGTAAAGAGACGATCATACCTGATCCAACAGAAAAGAAGAAGTACTTTGCAAAACAGACTGAAGGAGAAGATGAGGAAGAGAAGAAATAAACTGAACAAACTTTGGAATTGGAAAAAAAAACTGAGAGTTGTCTTAATTTAGGTGGCATTGTTTTACTTTGCATCCAGAAAAGTTACCAACGATTTGTAAGAAAACTTTTGGCGAGAATCGAGAAACAAATCTAACTTAAAGATAGATCTTTGTAGTAGTCTCTTTAGTTGTTTTGTAGTGACGTTAAAGGCCTGCAATCTTCTGTGCGCGTAGGATTGAGGTGGAGTAATGGTGAGGTGATTCCCTTGTTTTGTTCCTCCGATGAGTATGGCTATAGTGAATTATTAGACTTCTTGCTATTTAAAAATCACCTCACATACTCTGGTCAGTTACTCCACGAGTTCACTCTGAAACCAATTCTTTAACCCGCTCTCTTGCTATACATTTCCTACGCTGCTGACAACGAGGATTTTGGCGATCAATCCCTTAATTCTCATGACCTTAATACTTGGCTCGGCTTGATACTGTAGGGAGACATTACATGATAGTAGCTCCGAGGGGTTAAAGAGTTGAAATGTTTCCCTAAGTCTAGGTGAGCAAGTCAATAGAACAAATTGTCAGTAAACAATTTTCAGTTTGGAATCGAAAAGCATTCGCTGTTCAGGAAATGAGCCCGCGCCCCTACCCTGAAATTTCGATAAGTGTCAGAAATCTAGCCCCGCTTATTTGGTGTGAAACATGTGAACCAGTGGTGAGCAAAACTACTTGGCTGCAATTTAAAAGCACAGTCATGGTCGCTAGCGGAATGTATCCTATTTAACAGGGTGGTAGGAAAAACACGGAGATTTCGTTTTAGACTTAATGACCTTTTAAGCTGACCGTTCTTTCACTCGAACCAGCTCCTCTCCTCCGAGTGAAATAGACGTGTGGTGTGGGTCTTATCCTTGTAATTTAACAGCCTGTTTAATTAATTGGGCAAAAGGGAAAAGTTTAGACAGTGAAGGGGTGTAACAGAATATGAATTTCATAGTGTTCTAGTTTTCGTTCTTTCAGAAGTTCTTTTTACTCTAAATTTGCAATATCAAGCAGAAGAGTGATAATCTAAAAACATCGCCTGCTTTTTCACTCAATTTTCCGAGCGAAAACTGCGTGAAATAAGCAAAAACAGTAAGAAGAACTGAAACGAAGATCTGAAATGGATTTTAATTGGATTATGTACCAAGTAAGTATCAATGGACTCCGTTTTTTCCACAGTTCATGATTTATGCCTGTTCTAGTCATTTTGGATAGTACATTTCTTCCAAGCTGGCAAAGGCTTCAAGATTAAAAAATTAAGTTATCAATCCAGTGAGTCAAAATGTATCAAATGCATGTCCAAATGCATGTAAAAAAAAGCAATCACGAGTACAACGTACAACAAGTTAAAAATTCAAAGGTAAGATATGCCAAACACCAAAGGTTAAACTTGGTCTTGGGTGATGCTTGGAGCCATGAAATTGAAATACACAACTCACATGGCCATAAAGGTTCGTATTTAACTTATGATTTAGAAAACATCGCTGCATAATCCTTACGAAGACCATGTGAGATTAATTAAAAGGTTTTCTCGGCATAACTTGTCTTAAACATGGCCGCAACACCACTCAATCTCCGCAAAAAATCTCCTTTTAAAACTAAACCATTTGACTTGGCAGTTTATCATTAAATGATATGGTAACAAATCGCTTATTTGATTATAGCCTCAATGCGGCTTATTTAATGATTCAACCAGTTCAATTCAACGCCGCGTAACATTAAATTTGTCACCCCGCATGCCTCTGGTTGTTTTGATTGTCATTAGTCAGTACCAAACGCCTGGGGTCTCCTCTTGTCTTCAAACAAATCCATCAGTGATGACCTACAAGAAAAGTATAAGAGCCGCAAAATTGAATGTTTTTCTTGAATTCCTCGAAAAATTAAATTTAAGTGCCATGCTTTATTACAAAAGAAAAACTGCGAGTCTCGGCATTAACAACAGGCAGTGCAATAAGTCAACGAGAAACGTATTTTTCTGTTTTGTGTTATCCTTGCGCACCCTCTACCTCGGCTGCAGGAACGCAATGAAGATAAAAGACATGAAATTGAGTTTGACCTCAAGGAACAAAAAGGTGATAATTAACATCTCACTTTTCGTTGATTGAGCAAAATTAAAGGCATACTTACGATGGATACCTTTTAATTTCCGTTAATTCCAGTTTCACGTCGTCCCCAATGAGTACAAATGGCGCCCAGTAATACCCTTTGCTGAACGTTTCAGACTCTCTCATGCACTTCATGGCTTGATTGACAGCTTCACTAGTACCCTTGCCTTCTTCCAGCGCTCCGTAGAAATGTTTCATGAACTCCTGAGTACCATCGTCATCAATGGCCCACAGGGATACCAGAACCGATCGAGCACCGGCACCTAAGAACGCTCGCGCAATGCCAACCACACCTTCGGCCATAACCTCACCGCAAGCGCTGTGACAGCAACTTAGCACAACCAGTTTCGCTCGCAGCCCGGCTCGTAACACGTCTCTCATTGTCAGTAGATAGTCTTCCTCTTCAGCTTGACAGGTTGTCCTACTTGTGTTTGGTGCCAAGAGAATCTCTCCTGTTTCTTTTTTACCATGCGCTGCAATGTGAACCAACGCAACAGAGGAAATTCGTCTAAATACCTCTTCCTTTGTCGCCTCCCCTCCAACGAGAGGAGCAATACCGAGGATTCCTCCAATCATCTTCACCTCTTTCCTTGCACCCGGCAGCTGATTCAACAAATCACCTTGATAAAGGACTTGCTTGTAACATGGATCACCCACGAGCAGTGCACCGGTTTTATTGTGAAATTCTGTCGGGCAGTCTGAGATTGATTTTAAAATGGTTAGGGATGGAATTACTCGAATCCTGAAAGATTCGAACAGATACCTTGAATTCGAATCCACCAATGCTGCATAGGGCACCAAGCAAAGTGGACCTTCAGGAACAAATACAAGCTCATCTCCATCAATCAGATCTGCGATAGGAGCAACTATGATATCATAAAGCTTCCACAGGGCATTAGTCGTCGCGTTTCGCGGAGAACCATCGCTCGTTCCTTTTTCATCTCGGCCCACTTGAGTTGAACTTTTTTCCCATTCAACAGCAGCCCTTGCACTAACTTGCGAGGAAGCAGCCTTATTCAAAGAGGTAATGTAAACTTCTAATTCACGTTGGTAAAGAAAGTTGTTCACATGCTTTATTCTCGATTGAACGACTTCCCCGTTCCGAATAGTCCACAAAGCAATGTAAGGTCCAGTAATTGCTAGGAAAACTACATCTGATGAAACGTTTCTTAATGAAAGACAATCAGAGCATTTCCTAGAGTTCGACCACGTGAGGGTTTGTCGAAAGCTATACTTTAAATCCACGATATCTCTTAGAGCTTGTGCACGTCCCTCCTCGGCAGCGAGAAGAGCTTTAACGTGTTCACCCTTCAGTAAAAGTACGCGCCAAACACCATTGTATGCTGTTTTGCAAACATTTCGATACGAAATCTTCCAGTTATCGTGCAACAGAAAACTAGCCCGAACGTTATTAAAAATCTCTCTACCAGAAATATAATAGTCGAGGGCGGTTTGGAGACATTCCTGCCTTTCAAAATTTGTAGCAAGACGACAAAGGGCCTGGGCAATCCCATTCTTGTCTCCCACTTCTTTAACAATTTCTAGATGTTGTTTATGGTACTCGATGGCTGTTTTGAACTGTCCTAGACCATCATAAGCATTGCCAAGGTTGCCATAACTCGCTCCTTCTCCAGCCTTGTCTCCCACTTCTTTGGCAATTTCTAGATGTTGTTTATAGTAGTCGATGGCTGTTTTGAACTGTCGTAGACAATTATAATCACTGCCAAGGTTGCTATAACTCGCTCCTTCTCCAGCCTTGTCTCCCACTTCTTTGGCAATTTCTAGAACACGTTTATGGTAGTCAATGGCTGTTTTGAACTGTCCTAGACTACGATAAGCACTGCCAAGGTTGCCATAACTCATTCCTTCTCCAGCCTTGTCTCCCACTTCTTTGGCAATTTCTACATCCTGTTTATGGTAGTCGATGGCTGTTTTGAACTGTCCTAGACTACGATAAGCATTGCCAAGATTGCCATAACTCACTCCTTCTCCAGCCTTGTCTCCTACTTCTTTGGCAATTTCTAGATGTTGTTTATGGTAGTCGATGGCTGTTTTGAACTGTCCTAGATTACGATAAGCAATGCCAAGATTGCCGTAACTCCTTCCTTCTCCAGCCTTGTCTCCCACCTCTTTGGCAATTTCTAGATGTTGTTTATGGTAGTCGATGGCTGTTTTGAACTGTCCTAGACTACGATAAGCATTGCCAAGGTTGCCATAACTCGCTCCTTCTCCAGCCTTGTCTCCCACCTCTTTGGCAATTTCTAGATGTTGTTTATGGTAGTCGATGGCTGTTTTGAACTGTCCTAGACCAAGATAAGCACTGCCAAGGTTGCCATAACTCGCTCCTTCTCCAACCTTGTTTCCCACTTCTTTGGCAATTTCTAGATGTTGTTTATGGTAGTCGATGGCTGTCTTGAACTGTCCTAGACTACCATAAGCACTGCCAAGGTTGCCATAACTCCTTCCTTCTCCAGCCTTGTCTCCCACTTCTTTGGCAATTTCTAGATGTTGTTTATGGTAGTCGATGGCTGTTTTGAACTGTCCTAGACGATGATAATCACTGCCAAGGTTGCCATAACTCGTTCCTTCTCCAGCCTTGTCTCCCACTTCTTTAACAATTTGTAGATGTTGTTTATGGTAGTCGATGGCTGTTTTGAACTGTCCTAGAGAATGATAAGCAGTGCCAAGGTTGCTATAACTTCCTCCTTCTCCAGCCTTGTCTCCCACCTCTTTGGCAATTTCTAGATCTTGTTTAACGTAGTCGATGGCTGTTTTGAACTGTCCTAGACAATGATAATCACTGCCAAGGTTGCCATAACTCCTTCCTTCTCCAGCCTTGTCTCCCACCTCTTTGGCAATTTCTAGATCTTGTTTATGGTAGTCGATGGCTGTTTTGAACTGTCCTAGACAATTATATGCACGGCCGAGGTTGCCATAACTCCTTCCTTCTCCAGCCCTGTCTCCCACCTCTTTAGCAATTTCTAGATGTTGTTTATGGTAGTCGATGGCTGTTTTGAACTGTCCTAGACCAAGATAATCACTGCCAAGGTTGCCATAACTCGCTCCTTCTCCAGCCCTGTCTCCCACCTCTTTGGCAATTTCTAGATGTTGTTTATGGTAGTCGATGGCTGTTTTGAACTGTCCTAGACCAAGATAATCACTGCCAAGGTTGCCATAACTCGTTCCTTCTCCAGCCTTGTCTCCCACCTCTTTGGCAATTTCTAGATGTTGTTTATGGTAGTCGATGGCTGTTTTGAACTGTCCTAGACCAAGATAAGCATTGCCAAGGTTGCTATAACTCGCTCCTTCTCCAGCCTTGTCTCCCACTTTTTTGGCAATTTCTAGATGTTGTTTATGGTAGTCGATGGCTGTTTTGAACTGTCCTAGACAATGATAAGCATTGCCAAGGTTGCTATAACTCGCTCCTTCTCCAACCTTGTCTCCCACCTCTTTGGCAATTTCTAGATGTTGTTTATGGTAGTCGATGGCTGTTTTGAACTGTCCTAGACAATAATAAGCATTGCCAAGGTTGCCATAACTCCTTCCTTCTCCAGCCTTGTCTCCCACTTCTTTGGCAATTTCTAGATCTTGTTTATGGTAGTCGATGGCTGTTTTGAACTGTCCTAGACAATGATAAGCATTGCCAAGGTTGCCATAACTCCTTCCTTCTCCAGCCTTGTCTTTCACTTCTTTGGCAATTTCTAGATGTTGTTTATGGTAGTCGATGGCTGTTTTGAACTGTCCTAGACAATTATAAGCATTGCCAAGGTTTCCATAACTCCTTCCTTCTCCAGCCTTGTCTCCCACCTCTTTGGCAATTTCTAGATGTTGTTTATGGTAGTCGATGGCTGTTTTGAACTGTCCTAGACTACGATAAGCAACGCCAAGATTGCCGTAACTCGCTCCTTCTCCAGCCTTGTTTCCCACTTCTTTGGCAATTTCTAGATGTTGTTTATGGTAGTCGATGGCTGTCTTGAACTGTCCTAGACTACGATAAGCACTGCCAAGGTTGCCATAACTCCTTCCTTCTCCAGCCTTGTCTCCCACTTCTTTGGCAATTTCTAGATGTTGTTTATGGTAGTCGATGGCTGTTTTGAACTGTCCTAGACAATTATATGCACGGCCAAGGTTGCCATAACTCCTTCCTTCTCCAGCCTTGTCTCCCACCTCTTTGGCAATTTCTAGATGTTGTTTATGGTAGTCGATGGCTGTTTTGAACTGTCCTAGACAATGATAATCACAGCCAAGGTTGCCATAACTCCTTCCTTCTCCAGCCTTGTCTCCTACCTCTTTGGCAATTTCTAGATGTTGTTTATGGTAGTCGATGGCTGTTTTGAACTGTCCTAGACAAAGATAAGCATTGCCAAGGTTGCCATAACTCCTTCCTTCTCCAGCCTTGTCTCCCACCTCTTTGGCAATTTCTAGATCTTGTTTATGGTAGTCGATAGCTGTTTTGAACTGTCCTAGACCAAGATAAGCATTGCCAAGGTTGCCATAACTCCTTCCTTCTCCAGCCTTGTCTCCCACTTCTTTGACAATTTCTAGATGTTGTTTATGGTAGTCGATGGCTGTTTCAAACTGTCCTTGACAATGATAAGCATTGCCAAGGTTGCCATAACTCCTTCCTTCTCCAGCCTTGTCTCCCACTTCTTTGGCAATTTCTAGATCACGTTTATGGTAGTGGATGGCTGTTTTGAACTGTCCTAGACAAAGATAATCACTGCCAAGGTTGCCATAACTCGCTCCTTCTCCAGCCTTGTTTCCCACCTCTTTGGCAATTTCTAGAACACGTTTATGGTAGTCGATGGCTGTTTTGAACTGTCCTAGACAAAGATAAGCATTGCCAAGGTTGCCATAACTTGCTCCTTCTCCAGCCTTGTCTCCCACTTCTTTGGCAATTTCTAGACGACGTTTATGGTAGTCGATGGCTGTTTTGAACTGTCCTAGACCAAGATAAGCACTGCCAAGGTTGCCATAACTCGCTCCTTCTCCAGCCTTGTTTCCCACTTCTTTGGAAATTTCTAGATGTTGTTTATGGTAGTCGATGGCTGTTTTGAACTGTCCTAGACAATTATAAGCAATACCAAGGTTGCCATTACTCGTTCCTTCTCCAGCCTTGTCTCCCACCTCTTTGGCAATTTCTAGATGTTGTTTATGGTAGTCGATGGCTGTTTTGAACTGTCCTAAACTACCATAAGCACTGCCAAGGTTGCCATAACTCCTTCCTTCTCCAGCCTTGTCTCCCACCTCTTTGGCAATTTCTAGATGTTGTTTATGGTAGTCGATGGCTGTTTTGAACTGTCCTAGACAATGATAATCACTGCCAAGGTTGCCATAATTTGCTCCTTCTCCAGCCTTGTCTCCCACCTCTTTGGCAATTTCTAGATGTTGTTTATGGTAGTCGATAGCTGTTTTGAACTGTCCTAGACCAAGATAAGCATTGCCAAGGTTGCCATAACTCCTTCCTTCTCCAGTCTGATCTCCCAGATCTTTGGCAATTTCTACTTCCTGGTTTGATGTAATAAAATAGGTTTTTTGTTCATCGTGGTGCAAGATAAAAGATGAAATTAATTCCTTTGTTTCACGATAAAGTCACTTTGGATGTTAATCGCGACGATTCCACTGCAATGCTGCTAGTCTTCATTGCTCTGACGCTCTGAACGTCTGCCTTTTAACTCTGTACGGTGGCCAACTTACCCCTTAAGCCATTTGTAGCACGTTAGTCGGCTGCTATTGGTGCATTTCGATCCTCATTAGTATTCCGGTTGTTAGATGATGTTCCCTCATAGGTCCTCTTTGATCGGCTATTGTGTTGTTTGATCGTGAGTATCCAAGCTTCGTGAATTTTGATTCCACTATCTCCACTGATGTTGTTTAGATGAAGTCTTATATGGATAGCCTCTTTAACCCTACGTGTGTACCAGTGGAGGGATTCACCCACCAACCTCAGTCAGTGCAGCGTGGTATTTTTAAGTGTCTATTCGACGATCAGACTCCACAACTGCCGATTAATGAGGACCTATGAGGGAACACCATCTAACAACCGGAATAATAATGAGGATCGAAATGCACCAATAGCAACGAAGCAACGCGCTACACATAGCGACACGTAAACAAGCGACCTCACTGCCTAATGAAGACTAGCAGTATTGCAGTAGAAATGTCGCGATCAAACAAACGAATAAAATTCATCTCCTTTCCTGGTTTGAGTTTCCCTTATGGTTTGGAAATGTGTCGCTAAGTTTTATTACGCACTTATTTAGTCCTTAGGTTTTAGGTTCGAACGAGGTCTTTAAAAAAGGCCAGAAATAAGTATTTTCCCTATTACACCTCTGTAATTGGGCCATGAGAACCACTCGCACAGAATTCCTCTGAATTCCTTTCTGGATGTGGATTTTCAACGAGGTTCTTAAATTTGTGAATGTGACTAGACTCCAAAGAAAATACAGAGACAGAGAGGTAGGCTTTTGTTCTAGCCATAAGAATTTTTCGATTTATAATCTTTAGAACGTACGTATATTTTAGAAGACTTCGGGATTTGGCTAACCCCGTTTTGATGATTTTATTTGAGTGAGTACTGGAAAAATATTGGCCCCTGCGGTCGTAACGATTAAGCGATATAATTTCGTGATTTTCGTTACTGGCCCCTCGACCAAGACCTGTGAACTCGAGATGCAAGTTTTAACCTCTTTAGAGTTTCTGGTTGCCTAATCAGTTCTATTTAAAGAAAAATTCAGGTAATGGTTGTCAGATTTACCTTTACTTGCTGTGGCTTTATCTCGCCGGATGCGATTGTCTCACTACCACACTTGTTTAATAGATGACGCAACCTTTTACTATTATCGTCCATCTTCAATGCGTTAAGTCAAATGACACTGCTGAGAGGAAAGGTGGAATGCTTAGGGAGGGTGTTTCATCCAGTTTTTAGGAGAAAGTCTATTAGACACTGCAAGACTTCTACCTGCAGAGTACCTTTTCGGCTTTTGAGAACTCGACGAAAGCACCTTTCTTACAAAATTGTCAATCTTGATAACTTTGCTCTGCAGTTCACACAGTGATTCGATTAAGTCGCACACTTGTCAGATTTTTTTAATTGTTCAGCCTTTTAACTCTTTACGGTGGTCAATTTACGTTTCCAACTCAGTTGTTAACACTAAATTACCTGCTATACTCTCCCACCGACGCAGCACCACAGTGTCTTTGGAAAATTACCCCCTTTTTTCATTTCTAATTGTTCGCCTTGCCTAAAATATCGGTCCCTTACTTGTTACTCCATGCTCATTTACATTAATTTTAACGAAGTGAAACCGTATCCATTCACTTCAAGAAAAAAAAACAACGTTCGTAAAAGAGCCGCGTTCCAAAGACTACTGAGTAAAAAAAAATGTAATCAACAAGGTTGAATAATTAAGGATTATGTTATGTTTCGGTGGGACACAAGGAAAAGGGCAATCATGACTGACAAGAAGTTTCAAAGTCTTTTCAATTTAAGAGCAATTAAGGGACCACCAATAACGAGCTATGAAGGAAATCGAGTGGATCAGGGCTTTTATCGTCACACAGACTAAGAAAGACGATTAGATACAACCGTAATAGCCAGACAAAAAGGAAATGAATGTTGATGAGGGTTGGACCAAGCCGTTTAAGAAAGGAAGGAAAACAGCTGAGGAGGCTTTGGTTTTGGATAACATTCCTGAACAAATCATAAGATATTGCGATAAAACTGTGAAAACACAAGAATCATGATGACAAGGAGATTAAAAGATCCTAATTACTACGTTACCCAGTGTAACGCGTGTGCACGATCCAAAGGGAACCTTTTGATGTAGACGGGATAAGAGACCAGGAACGACAGAAGATCAAGAAATTAAAGAGCTGAGCAACAGCAACGAGGTGTATAGCCACGAAGAGGAGATCTACAGTGTCGAAATTGGCAAAAGGAGAAAAAGATTGTCTTTAATGGACCAGAGAGAGAGAGAGAGATCGAACAAAGCGTTCAAGTCGTGACTCTGCGTAGACACATTTTTCCTTCAAGCTCACTTGGTTTTTCACTGAGTGTGATGACCTTTTGAAACAGTTGGATTTATGCATTTCATTTGTAATTGATATCATTATTTATTCAGCAGCATCGTTTTTATCTCAAAATGGGGGAGGATACAGTGACTGGATAGTTAACTTGCTCACTGTCTCTTTCCGAGACCTGGTGCCGAGTTAAGAGGGCAGATAAGATGATATTGGAAACGCCCCCGAAATAGCTATGTTCTCGAGGAACTAAAAGATTTCAAAACAATGAAAGTGAGCAAGATGCAATTTAATACAACGCATTACAATTACTGGTCACCAGAGGGAGAGGCTTGATTCCGTTAGGAGAGAGCGAGAGGGGGAAGATAATAATGATAATAATGAGCTCGAAACGCTGACTGCCTCTTCCTCGTGTACATTTGTAAAATACTGGGGAATTTGAAACGTCCGCAGGGCAATTTGTTTGAATAACAAGTTCGAATCATTAACGCGTGAAAAACTGGACAAACATGAATCTTAGCGAGGCTGCTGATAAGATAGAATTTTCTTTCACATGTCAGATTCTCAACGGCGACAAGCAGTGCCTTTCGTCGCGTTGCCTTTTGGAAAAGACATTAACAGCTGTCAGTGTTTGGCATCATTAATAGCTGTATGGTACGATCATATCCATTCTATAGTAATATATCATCTTGGGAAAGTCTTTTACTATTTGTCGTTAGTTATTTCGGGTTATATAATTTGCGTTGTTAGCAGGAAATGGTGTAAGAACTGGTTTTAATGGCATTAACATAAATCATACTCATATTTCACCGGGAAAAGTGACTGAAACTGACAGCTAGAGACCACCGAAAATTCAGCTTTTAAATCAAAATTGAAAAATTTGAAAATCATTGGACGTCTTAAATTTGCACTAGATTTTCTTAAGTTAGCTTAAAGTGGTAATCACTGGAGTTTTTTTACGTCTTAGAAACGAATGTATTTTTCAAAGGATACGGCCAATCCTTTATGACACCAGATCTTTGCTTCATCATACAACTTAAGCTGCACACAAGCTTCAGCTCCTATAAAAATAAGGATTAGTGATAAATAGCTAAGTGCCTTCTTTGAGAAGCCAAAATATTGGCATTTTCAATTCACAAATGAAGATTTATGGTGCGTGACCGCGTAGATTTGAACCAGAAACATCTACTTGAACGTACGTAGCCAGGGAGCTATCGCCACTGAATGGCGACTAAAATTAAACTCACCTTTCTCCAAGGCTTTGATGAAAGTTGGCTCCAATTGTACAGCAACTGTGGCATCATCTAGGCTGTTTTCAAAGTTTTCTAAAGGAGGGATTTAGAGCTAACCGGTCATTTGCGTTCGATAGAATTGCAAAAAGAGTAACCGACTCCCTTTCAACAGGACTCTTTACAACTAATTCGAGGTTTGCTTTCACCTTGGAAAGACTTGGGCCCCCTCATATAACCTTCGATAACGCGGTTGCGGGAGGAGGGAGGGTTTGGTGAGGAGAATACACATGGGAAGTGCAGGTGATAACGGGATTAGTTTATTAATTTTCCCCTTTTTTACCATTAGGACCTAAAACTTGAACTTGAACGCTCGACGTGAAATTAAAGAGGGTCGTGAGTGATATAAAGCTCTTCTCGGGGATTTCGGTTTATTATAGGTCACAAGATTTGGAGTCTTTATCTTGAGTAGCCGTTATATTACTGGATGTCCTTTAACTCATTTGGAGTGATAGATAAACGATCAGAAAAATTAGCATAAAATGGGACCACAGGACTCTTTGAAGATGAACTTTTAAGTAAACTATAAATAATTGAACGTTGAAATTCCATACCTAAACGGAAATGAGCTGCTGCCCTGTTATTGTAGAGTCTGGCTGTCAGCCGATTATCTTTGCAGTTTAGCTGAAGTCCTTCAGTGTACAGTTGTAGCGCTCTATGAAAATCTCCTTGTCTGTATTCTTTGTTACCTTGCTGAAAACAATCCTTTGCTCTCACTAAAAATACAGGAAACACCGGAATATTACTCGTTATGACTAATTACTTACAATACCCAAACGATTAAAATTAATTGCAGGCGGTTTTTAGGCCGCTTGTCAACCAACGTAATGACATTATTGCTTATACAATTCATTCTTAAACCGATATTTTTCTGTCAACCGAAGTGATTTGAGAGAGAGAAAAGAGAGGATTAATAAGTTATTTATCGGCTTGAGGTAGTGACCGACGTCTTTGCTTCAAGTACTGCCCAGTTGGCAAAACGAGATATATTTATAAAAAATTGCAAGGAAAGTAGGAATGTACTCGGCGACTCGCGAAAGCGTAACCGTTGCCCCTGGGCAGAGCTAGGAAAATACTGACCGGGTAAAAAACCAATCAGATCGCAGGATTCGTTACCATGCCCTCTTTTGCCATTCTTGCAGATGCTGTTCATAGCGTTCCATCACATGAGTATTTCAAGACGCGTGCGTCACTTTTTCAATAGATCTTTTCTTTTTTTAAGAAAGGCTAGTGCGACTATGTTTTCTCGCGCAGTAGAATGGTGATCAAAGTTACTCTCGGAAAAAGATTCACTTTCCTTTCAACAACTTCGTTCTATTAGACGGGAGATGGACAATTTACACCAAATCAGTTCAAACTCTTGATTCATCTTCAGCAACGTTCCGACAGAGAAATTTCCAACTGAATGTAGAGAATAACCTTGGATTGCTTTGATTTTCCTTTCGCTTAAGGATTGCTCAAAAACTTGCGCCTCTCACGCAGTCAGTCAGATTTCACACTAGAACTAGGTAATGTAGTATTATCAACTGAGTTGATAACGTAAATTGGCCACCATAGAGAGTTCAAAGCTGACTTTTGGAGCGTTAGCCCTTTGTCATTCTCTTTGACGAACTGGGCTAACGCTCGAAACGTCAGCTTTGAAACTTTTTGCGGTAGCAAATTTTACATTATCAACTCAGTTGATAAAACCAAATATTATATTGTTATATTCCCTCACCGACGCAGCACCACAGTTTCTCTAGAAACTTACCCTCCATAAAAAATATAACAAGTTGAATTGCGGCTGGGTCGCTCTTGTTTTCCTGCGCGTCAGGTATGCTCAGTTTCCTTGTTTCCACTTAAATTTCTCATCGGCTCCTTGTAGTAATTCCTTTTCGTTACTTGCTGCTTTAGTTTCGCTTTTACGACACTCAATCGTAAAGCGTTCTACTAGCTACGGTTGAATTGTTCCGAGTGTTAGAAGGACAGTAGATGACTACAGATTGTCTTATCTTACGTCTTGTGGAACACGTTAGTCTTCTCACTTACCTACTAAGGGGTCGTCGTCCAGATCCACATCTTTATCATCTGAAGTTTTGTTCTCTGAAATTATAACGAAGATATGTAAGATATCTTTTGCGCGTGTCACAACTGAACCAATTTTCCATTTTAGTGACCCATGATGAAGTGGAATATCTGTTTTGGCATCCCAATGGACAACCGTACCGATTTCTAATCTGTTAGAATCACCCTCTTTGTCATGGAAAAAGGCTTTATGAAATTGAACGCGCGAAGAAATTTTTCGACGTTTTGCTTAACTAAAATTTCGTCAATGGTTTTAAAAATGGTAATAAAATTTAAGCCCTTAGTGTGGACCGATTTCTAGCCCTAAGTCGGAAAGTGGAAGATTTTCTGGATTGGTAACAACAGTTTCGAGGCTTTCAAGTGATCAGTGAGGACCGATGAGTTGATCAAGTTTTTGGGCTTTAATTTGGTGCAAATGTTTACAAACGCTTCATTTGGCGTCTATATTGATTGGAATGAGAGAAAGAAGATGCATAACCCTAAGGGTTGGATGAAAAAGGTCTTAGTATGTTTAATGATATAATTTACCCTATTTGTTCACAAACTCTTCCAATGCAAGCTCTTGTGTTATGGCACATACAAAAAAGCTGAGCAGCGATCGATTCTCACCTGATGAGTTGTTGAAAGGAAAGTCCTCGTTTCCTTCAGCTGCCTCAACTTGTGTCTCATTGATAACTAAAATGAAACGGGTGATAATAATAATATAATGAGTTGTGACCTGTAATTAGTGGGGTAAGTTTCTAAAGGAACTGAACTGCTGCGTCGGTGGGAGAGTATAACAGGGTAATTTCACCGTTTCAAGAATTTAAAAACCGACGTTTCGAGTGTTAGCCCTTCGTCAGAGCGACCGTGACCCGTCGTGGTTTTTTTTGTTCCACTCACTGATCGTTACAATCATAGAAAAAATCTGATAAAGCCTCATTTTTTCCCTCAACTGGGGAACTGTTGTCAGCAGCAGCCACGTTTTCATCAGTTGCCATGTTGTCCTCTTTTCCAAATGAAATACCAATACATATTAATAATTAAAACACTCACGATCTATGATGACTTTTGTTTTTTCAACCTCTAATACATATACCAGGATTCGGATTTTGATTTAATTTCGGACTTACGCTTACATTTATTCAGTTTTACATTGATCTCTTGTACCTTTTGATTTGCTTCCATCGTCATCTGATTCCTTCTTGGATGTAAAATGATCTTGAGATAGCGAAGAACACAAATTTATTTGAACGAAGAACACTTTCAGAGTTCAGTTTCTTCGACGTTATGTTTGATTTTATCGCGCGTGTTGTATTCAGTGGTCACAAACTTAAATTACCACTATCTTTTTTCTGTTTATTTCTCTCACCTGAAGAAAGTTTATCATCCAAATCCAGTTTTTCTTGGATTGCTTTAACTTTTTCTTCGGACGAACCTTAAAAAAATAGAAAATAATTAAACACATTGGGTTGTGCTTTGGAAACTGTTTGAAAACAATGAAGGATAATAAATTTTTAGAAAGCAACCACCAAATACGTTTATAAATACAATACGTCAAAAAAAATGAATGTAGCCTTTTTTGGCCCAAGGTTTTCTTATTGTTGCTTTTTATTGCTGTTAACCATTAAAATAGGTGCTGCTGAATTTTGATTTAAAGCAACCAAGACGCTCAAAAAATCAGCCACTATAACAATAAACGCACACCAAGAGAAGGTATAATCCTGTACCTTTTGAACTGCCGATCTCTAAATCCTTTGATATTCCAGAGGATAAGACTTGACTTTTCTCCTGCTCTAAAAGTATAAACAACAGATTGTTTAAATGATGATCATCACCGTTATCATTGTTGCTATTCATCAGTTGTGCTTTCATTATCATCATTACTGTTATCAGAATTGTTCTTGATAAATTTGACAGGATAATAAAAGTCATAGAATAATAAATGTCACAAAAGGAAACCATTTACGGTCAATTGGGATTTTCATGATAGCTTAGTAGACAACTTTCCTGTTAGACTATCAAAATAGATAAGTATCTGTCCATTGAAAGAGAAAAAAACTTCTGTTGGGAGTTGTGGTAAAAAGATCGGCGCTAAACACATTTCGCCATTTTTTTGTTTGTTTGCTGATTTTACTTTGAGCAAAGAGAACTTTTAGCCGTAATGATTCAGTTGTTTGTGTTTTAATTATTTTCATAGGTCTTTTTTCACTCACAAACTTGAGAAGTGCCAGTCATTTGCTGTTTCATCTCTCTCACCTGATAAAAGCTCATCCTCCAAATTCACCTTTTCTTGGTTTGCTGAATCTTTCCCTTCCGAAGTAGCTAAAAATTAGGAAAGAATCAAACATATTGGGTTGTGCTTTGGACTTTTCCTTTAAACAATGAAGAATAATACATTTATAGAAATTAATCTCCCTACTTTATATAGAACGTCAAATATGATACATCAAGAAAAATAATTACACTCTTTTCACCCTCAGTGTTTCTGAGTTCTCAAGCATTAGATCATTGAATTAGATGCGGCTACCTATTAATTCATTTCAAACCAAAATTTAAATAATAAACCAGACTTATGATTACAATATACTTCCTCACTATTTACAGTTTTATTCTGTACTTGCGGAACTGCCGATCTCTAAATCTTTTATTTTTCCAAATGATCAAACTTGAATTTTCCCCAAGTCGAAAATTAAAAAAAAAAAGGTTTGAATGATCGTCATCACTGTCTTCACGGTCATCAACATCATCATATTATGGCTACTATTTATGTTTTCATTATCTTAGATTCTGTTTACTTTTCCCAGCTAGGACCACCTGGGTCATGTAACAATTAATTATATGGAGTCCATTAGAGATTTTTTCCTATGATGGATATGTTTGATTTTAACCCAAGTCAGTACTATCTACCTGCTACGGACAACGAAGCATAAAAATCCACTCCGTTATCGCTTGAGGAAGCTTCACTTTTGTCTGCCCCTGAAATTATAACCAAAAGTTGTATCTAATATAAGTTGGGTTAAATGCGTTCTTAGTTAAGTTTAGTTTAATGCATCTCTAAGGTCTGTTGTGTATTTACGTTTAGCTCAGGTTAGTTAAGTATAAGTTTTCGCTTAGGCGGGGGCACATAGAGGAAGGAGTGTCAATAGTTTAGTTGAGTATAAATTTACGTCTAGTTTGTCACAACACATCAAATAAAAGATATCTGGCGCATGGTCAAGTACCCATATCAGACATGGAACCCATTGAAGAGGTATCCTATGGGCGGGGAAATTACAAACAAGTAAGGAGTGCCGCGAGTATTTAGACCTGCTGGACCAGGAAAAATTTCAGAACGATAAGTTAATTAACAATATATTCAATAATTTCTGTTCATCATCGGTGCAAAGTCTGCACAAGTGAACGATTTCTGAAAGGCATTTAACTGCTTTTCTCACCTAATGAACTGTTGTCAGTCAAGTCCTGGTTTCCTTCGGCTTCTTCAACTTGGGCCTCTTTGGTAACTCAAAAAAAACAAAGGATATCATTCGTCATAAAAACTGGAATATTTGAAAAGCTTTTCTATTAATTTTCACTATCCTCTGATATTTTATTGGGGTTTTCCCCTTAGTAAATAAATTTCTCCGTTACTGTGTAGCTTACAGCTCTGAAAGAATCTCTTGGTTATTTCTGTCTTAATATCAACCCATAGAAAACTACTCATTCTGTCAGTTTTCAATCTTTAAAACGCTCAATTGTCTTGAAACGTTTCATTTGAAATAACTAACTAATAAACTGTCTGAGTGTTACACTTATTTCTTGTACCTATTAATTTGTCATCATTGCCATCTGATTCCTTCTTTAATGCAATTTGGCCTTGAATCATGAAACAAAAAGCAATCAGTTACCTTTAAACTAAGAACACTTTTGGTTAATGATCCATTGTTTGTTTACTCACTGACTTCATTTATTGCTATTTACTTGGTGAAAACATTATTGAATTAAAAATATATAAAGATGCGGACTGGCCCTCTGAGGGAGTTCAGTTAGACTTTCTATCTTGATCAGACTATTCTAATCTAATAGAATCATCCTCTTTGTCATGAAAAAAAGGCCCTATGAAATTGAACGCGCAAAGAAATCTTTCGACGTCTTGCTTAGTTAAAAATTCGTCGGCGGTTTTAAAAATGGTAACAAAATTAAAGCTCTTACTGAGGACGGATTTTTAGCTCTGAGTCGGATAGTGGAAGATTTTCTGGAATGGTAACGACAGTTTTGAGGCTTTCAGGTGATGAGTGAGGACTGATAAGTTGGTCAAGTTTTTGGGCCATAATTTGGTGCAAATGGTAAAAACACTGACTTTGGTGACGATATTGATCGGAACGAGAGAAAGAATATGCATAAAAATTGGAGCGAAAACCCTTAGGATTGGATTACGAAGGTTTTAGCACGTTCAATGATATAAGTTACCCTGTTTGCTGAGAAACTCTTCCAAGGCGAGCTCTTGTGTCATGGTACGTATAAAAAAGCTGATCAACAATCGATTTCTCACCTGATGAGTTGTTGAAAGGAAAGTCCTCGTTTCCTTCAGCTGCCTCAACTTGTGTCGCTGTGATAACTAAAACGAAACGGGTGATGATAATAACATAATTAGTTATGACCTGTAATTAATGGGGAAAGTTTCTATAAGAACTATGGTGCTGCGTCGGTGGGTGAGTATAACAGGGTAATTAGGTATCATAAGCTGAGCTGATAACGTAAATTGACCAGCGTTTAAGAGTTTCAAAGCTGATGTTTCGAGCGTTAGCCCTTCGTCAGAGCAAACGTGACCTATCATAGTTTTTTTGTGTTCCACTCACTCTCTTGATTTTTACTCTTCTGTTGAGAAGAATCTGCCTTAAGTAGGTAATCTAGCTTCCGAAGGTCAGTCGTATAACTTAATTCATGCTATAGGTTAAACGTCTTGCAAAGTCCCAATCAATAATGTGGTTCTCTAGTCGACGATGTTCAGATATGTGATTGTTGACATCACCATTTCTCATGGCCGATCTTTTAAACTGCTCCTTGTTAGTTCTGTTCGTAATTAAATGTTCTCTTCAGTTTTTATGGGTTTCGCCTTCGTCTCGGTGCCGAAAATCTTGTTTAAGAACGCCTGCCTGTTTTTTGCAGAAAAAAGATCTGCGCATATTTTAGTTAAAACGGCGCAGCATCTTTTAGACTCAGTACCCTTAATTTTGTCTTTTAAAGAAATGACAGGGGAAAAAATTCATACTTTTGAGTTTTGTCAAGTAATGTGTCTTCTATAATTTCCTCGTCTGCCCCTTTTTTTTATATCGTGATAGGCAAAAAGCCATTCCATCTCTCGCAGGTACAATTCTTGCTCTAAACTTGTGACAGTGGAATTGATAAATGGGTTGTTAGACTGTCGAAATACCAAGATGGAAGAAATGTAAAATGGTTTCCGTGTTTACATAGCCTGATGTAAACACGTGGGAGGTTGGGAGAACACGAGATAAGCGTATGAAACCACGACGCGAAGCGGAGTGGTTTCCAGCTTATCGAGTGTTCTCCCAACCTCCCAAGTGTTTACATCAGGCTATGTAAACACGAAAATCATTTTACATTTCTTTTATAAAATAACTAATGAGAGAGGAACGGAAACCGTGTGTACATACGCTCATGTAAAATGGTTTTATGGCCAATCAGAGCGCGCGTAATATTTGAATTATTTTATAATATTCGGTTTGCTCATCATAGTTTACAAAGCTCGGTTCGAATCGTAGTATCATATCGTTATAATCATAAAAAAAATCTGATAATGCCTCATTTTTTCCCTCACCTGGGGAACCGTTGTCAGCAGCAGCCAGGTTTTTATCAGCTTCCATGTTGTCCTCTTTGCCAACTGAAATACCAATACATATTAATAGTTTAAAGACTCACGATCTGTGATGACTTTTGTTTTTCAACCTCTAATACATACCGAGATTTAGATTTACAAACCTAGATTGCTACTATCTCTTTTCTGTTTTATTTCTCTTACCTGAAGAATGTTTATCATTCAAATCAAGTTTTTCTTGGATTTCTTTAACTTTAACTGCTGACTTTTGATTTAAAGCAACCAACCAGCCATTATAACAAGAAATGCACACCAAGAGACGGGAAAATTCTGTACCTGTTGATTTCCCGATCTCTAAATCCTTTGATTTTCCAGAAGAGAGGACTTGACTTTTCTCCTGGTCTAAAATTATAAAAAACAGATTGTTTAAATGATCATCCTCACCATTATCATTGTTGCTATTCGTCACTTGTGCTATCATTATCATCATTACTATTATCAGAATTGTTCTTGATAAATTTGACAGGATAATAAAAGTCATAGAATAATGAATGTTACAAAAGGAAACCATTAACGGTCAGTTAGAATTTTCGTGATAGCCTAGTTGAAAACTTTCCTGTTAGACTATCAAAATAGATAAATATTTGCCCATTAAAAGAAAAAAGAAACTCCTTTTGCGAGTTGTGGTAAAAGATCGGCGCTAAACACATTTCACCAGTTTTTTTTCTTTTGTTTGCAAATGATTTGTCTGCAAAGACCTGGTTTTCTCCTGCTCCTAACTTAACTTGCGCCTCTTCAGTTAAACCAAACAGCAATTAGTATAACTGTTATCCAAATTACAACATCCAGCACTTTTTTTATTATTCTTGATCCTCTTGTCTATTTGGGTTTTTTCTCCTATTTCAATTTCAAAGACAAAAATACATTTTGAAACTAAAAAAAAAATGCACGAGCAAATGTTTTAAATAACAACTGCTATTATGAGTCTGGAAAATCATTTTCCTCTTATGTAGTTAGAAAATCGTTGGAGGTACAGTAATAGTTCTGTAATACTGTAGTTTGATCGTCCAAGTGAGTGTAGTCCTGAGATGTACTGTTGTCGGTAGTGGTGACTGACGTTTCTACAACCTGAGCAGAAGTCATCATCAGAGTCAAGTGAATAGTTTTTGTCAGTCGAATGTTCTTAGTCCAGTTTGTATAAGCTGATTGGTCAGTCTTGCCGTGATGTTATTGGCTGTAAGACTCAAGTGGCGAAGGTCGGTCGTGATTGGTCGGTCTCGATCCGTTAGTGGAGTTAGGTCGTTCTGTTCGTTCGTTTGTAATGTTAATGTCGTGAATGAGTCGTTTGTATGGTGCCGGTAGTGATTGACATCTGTTGAGGGGAGTCTGTCCCAAGTTGGTAAACCAGCTTTCTAGGTTCAGTCCTTGAAAGTAGTGGGTGCTGTAGGTTAGGCATTAGGCAGAGTCCCAGTCAATAGTGTGGTTCGTAAGTCGGTGACGTTTAGCAACGTAATTGGTGACATCGCCTTTCCTCGTCGCTCGTTTGTGTTCAGTCAGTCTAGTTGTGAGGTTTCTGCCAGTCTCACCAATGTAGGAGGCGTGGCAGTCGGAGCAATTAATCTTATACACTGCTCTCTGTCTGTTCCCCGGTTCGTCTTTGTCTTTGACGTTCAAGTCAGTAACTGACGTAGTGTGGTGATAGGTTTGTGAGCGACGCGGATATTGAATGGTTGTAGGATGCGCGAGATGTTCTCAGATATGCCCTTAATGTACAGTATAGTTGCTGTAGTCGTAAGAGATGTGTTGTCGTTAGCTTCGGTAGTAGTAGTAGGTCGGTGAGTGTTACGTTGCATGAAGTCTTCGTTGTAGTTGTTCCTAGAAAAACACGGTCAAGGTACTTGTACGTCGGATAAGCTGTCTGTCGTGTTGCATACTAGTTGCGCTCGTCGCGTAAGAGTCCTAGTAGTTGTGGCTTTGTGTGATGTCGAACTATAGGATGACTCGTCCAGTATTCTGTCGGTATGTGTCGGTTTCCTATAAACAGTTGTCTGTAGTGAGTTGTCGTCACGGCTTACCGGGCAGTTTTAGACAAGGTAGTTTGCCATTTTCTGCGACCTCTCTAGTAAACTGCATGTCAGTTTTTTATTCGTTAAGGAGGTGGTGGAATGCGTCGATTTCGTCGTGTCGTACGGCGGTGAAAGTATCGTCGGCGTAGCGTAACTAAAGCGGTATCGTTTGTCGGCAAGTCGTAAGGGCGCTTTCCTCAATGTTCTGCATCTCAATTTCTGCTACAAAAACAGAAACTGGAGACCCAATAGCTGTACCGTGTAACTGTTTGTAGTGTTTACCGTTGTACTGAAAATAAGTTGACGTAAGGCAAAGGTTTAGTAAGTCCATAATGTCCTCTGTCGGTAGCAGTAGAGGGTCGGTAGATTGTAGGATTGCAGTCTCAGTACATTGTAGTGCCAGTTGAAGTGGAATACTTGTAAAAAGCGATTTCACATTAAATGACACTATTTTGTAGTCGTCAGGTATCCCAGTGTAGAGTCTTAGTGGCGTTAATGAAGTCCTCGGTGGATTGTAGTTTACGTCTGGATTTGTCGGTGAGCGGTTGTAGTATTGTTGTCAGGTACTTGGACAGTTGGTATGTCGGAGAACCCTAGAAAGAAACAATGGGTCGAATTGGGAAACCAGGTTTGTGTAGTTTCGGCAGACCGTAAAGTTTCGGTGGCTGTGGTACTGAGTACCTGAGTCGATAGTAGTGTTGAGTGTCAATGGCGTTTGTCTTCTTGAGTGTCAGTAATGTGCTGTTAAGTTTGCGTTGAAGCGCAGGAGTCGGGTCACTTTTGAGTTCTTCGTAGGTTTTGTCCTTGTCGTTTTTCAATCGTTTAAGGGCATGTTGTTCGTCTTTAGTCAAGTTGCTACCATGTTGTGACGCTGATTGTATAGTGGAAGTAATTCCACATCTGGTGTTATCCTTAGTAGACTCAGATAGCTCTCTTTGCCGAGACAGAGCCGCATCAACAATAGCCTCGGTCGGTATCCCCTTCGGTGTAACTGAGTGTTTCAGTCCGTATGACAGTGCGCGAGTTTCATTCTTGTCTAAGGGACGGGAAGAGATGTTCCTTACCCAGTTGTCGTCCGGTCTACTTCGTCTTTATTCTTTGTTGCGTAAAAGTCGTGTCAGTTTCTGTTGATTCCCAGTACGGGAGCATTCAATCGCTTTGTTGGCTCGTTTGTCGGCAATAGTCGTAACAGTGTCAAGTAATTCAGCAGGTATCAGTTGTTTCAGTTTGTCGTGTAGTTGTTGCGTCTTTTTTTTGTAGCGTTTGAGGCTTCTGTGGCAATCATTTATCCGCGCTTTGACCAGTCGTCTGCAGGTGGCCTTGACGATCTGGATGGCCTCCAATGTTTTCGACGGGGACTTAAGTTTGAGCCCGGCCGGAACAAGGTCGTGATCTTTACAGCTGTGATAAAACCAGAGCTTTTGTCGTATTCGTCTGACAGTGCTTGCGTAGGTGATGTAGTCATTCGTAAGTCTTTCGCTCTGTCGTCCAAGTGAACGTAGTACAGTAAATGGTTTCAACCCAGGGATGACATGTAATAGCGTTTGGAGCTCTTTTTTCTTTCGTTTTATAGACCTCGACTTCGTCTCGGTAACTCAATATTCAAAAACTCCTTGGTCAAAATCCAGTCTGCCCGGTATCCCCACATACTTGGTGAAATATGCGCGCAAGTGATTTTCAGGAAATAATCTTTGTATTTTAAATTCTCCACTTAACTCAGTCTTTTAAGGACTTTGATATCTCTGTGTTTCCTAACTTACCTACTAAAGGAGCATCCTTCATATCCACTTTTTTCTCATCAGAAGTAGCTTTACTTTTGTCTGTCAATGAAATTACAACGAAATGGTTTTCATTCTTTTTTGTGTCATCAACTGATCGAGGGGACAACTCAACCCAACTTCCCAGCTAGGACCACCTTGGTCATGAAACAGTAAATTATAGGGAGTCCATTAGAGATATATTCTTATTATGAATATGTTTGATTTTAACCCAAGTCAGTCCTATTTACCTGCTATGAACAAAGAAGCACCACAATCCACTCCGTTATCGCTTGAGGAAGCTTCACTTTTGTCTGCCGCTGAAACTATGACCAAAAGTTGTATCTAATATAAGTTCAGTTAAGTGCGTTCTTGGTTAATTTTAATTTAATGCATCTGCAAGGTCTGTTGTCTATTTAAGTTTAGCTCAGGTTAGTTAAGTATAAGTTTTCGTTTAGGCGGGGGCACATAGAGGAAGGAGTGTTAATAGTTTAGTTAAGTATAAATTTACGTCTAGTTTGTCACAACACATCAAATAAAAGATATCTGGCGTATGATCAAGTACCCATATCAGACATGGAATTTCTGTCCATCATCGGTGCAAACTCTGCACAAGTTAACAATTTCTGAAAAGTATTTAACTGCTTTTCTCACCTAATGAACTGTTGTCAGTCAAGTCCTGGTTTCCTTCGGCTGCTTCAGCTTGCGCCTCTTTGGTAACTCAAAAAAACAAAGAACATTAATGGTCATAAAAACTGGAATATTTGAAAAGCTTTTCTATTAATTTTCACCATCCTCTGATATTTTTGTTGGGGTTTTCCCCTTAGCATCGCAGTATGAAAGACTAAAATAACTTTAGAAACTGAAAAATATAAATTTCTCTGTTATTGTGTAGCTTACGGCTCTGAAAGAATCTATCTTAAATATTAATTATCTTTCTATCCTAAATATTAACCCCCCCAAAAAAGGCATCAGTCCCTCCTCAATCTTCGAAAAACTTTCTTGATTTGCAACGTGTTCTCGGTGTTTAATTGACGCTTAACTTTTAACACGCACTCTGTGTTTGCTGTAATCAATTGTACCTGTTGATTTGCCATCATCGTTGTCTGACTCCTTCTTGAATCCAGATAGACCTTGGAATGGTAAAAAAGAATATTTTGCTTTAAGCAAGGGAAATTTTTAGCCGCAATGATTCAGTTGTTCGTGTTTAACTTATTTTCATAGGTCTTTTTTCACTCACAAACTTGAAAAGTGCCAGTCATTTACTGTTTTATCTCTCTCACCTGATAAAAGCTCATCCTCCAAATTCACCTTTTCTTGGTTTGCTGAATCTTTCCCTTCCGAAGTAGCTAAAAATTAGGAAAGAATCAAACATATTGGGTTGTGCTCTGGACTTTTCCAATAAACAATAAAGAATAATACATTTATAAAAATTAACCTCCCTTCTTATCATAGAACGTCAAATATGATCAAGACAAGAAATTGCACCCCTTTTTCACCCCTGTTTGTTTGTGATTATTTCTTTTCATTGCTGCCAAGTTCTCGAGCTTTAGATCATTGAATTAGATGTGGCTACCTATTAATTCTTTTCAAAAACATAATTCAATCAATAAACCAGACTTATGATTACAATATACTTCTATACTTTTTACGGCTTTATTCTGTACTTGCGGAACTGCCGATCTCTAAATCTTTTATTTTTCCAAATGATGAAACTTAAATTTTCCTCAAGTCGAAAATTCCGAAAAAAGAAGGGTATGAATGATCGTCATCACTGTCTTCACGGTCATCAACATCATCATATTATTGCCACTCTTTACGTTTTCATTGTCTTAAATTCTTTTTACTTTTCCTAGGACCACTAGGGTCATGTAACAATTAATTATATAGAGTCCATTAGAGATATTTTCCTCCTTTGAATGTGTTTGATTTCAAATCAAGTCAGTCCTACTTACCTGCTATGGACAAAGAAGCATTAAAATCCACTCCGTTATCACTTGAGGTAACTTCGCTTTTGTCTGCCTCTGAAATTATAACCAAAAGTTGTATCTCATCTGAGTTGAGTTAAATGCGTTTTGGTACAGTTTAGTTTAGTGCATCTGAAAGGTCTGTTGTCTATTTAAGTTTAGCTCAGGTTAGCTAAGTATAAGTTTTCGTTTAGGTGGGGGCACAGAGGAAGGAGTATTAATAGTTTAGTTGAGTATATATTTACGTCTAGTTTGTCACCAAAAAGATATCTGGCCTATGATAAAGTACACATATCCGACATTGAACTTGTCACACCTAATCAAATGGTATCTTATGGGCGGGGAAATAACAACAACCAAGTGAGGAGTGCCGCGAGTATTTAGACCTACTGGACCAGGAAAAATTTTACAATGAGAAGTTGAATAACAACATATTGAATAATTTCTGTCCATCATCAGGGTAAGCTCTGTTCTGTTATTATTGCACAAGTCAACAATTTCTGAAAAGCATTTAACTGTTTTTCTCACCTAATGAACTGTTGCCGGGCAAGTCCTGGTTTCCTTCGGCTGCTTTAACTTGCGCCTCTTTGGTGACTCAAAAAAAAAAAAAATTTCATTGGTCATAAAAACTTGAATATTTGAAAAGCTTTTCTATTGATTTCCACCATCCTCTGATATTTTAACTGGGGTTTTTCCCTTAATATCGCAACATGAAAGACTAAAATAACTTCAGAAACTGAAAAATATAATTTTTTTCCGTTATTGTGTAGCTTACGACTGTGAAACAATCTCTTGGTTTTTTTCTGTCTTAATATTAACCCACAGAAAATTATTCAGTCAGTTTTCAATCTTTAAACGCTTAATTGCCTTGAAACGTTTCATTTGAAATAACTAAAACTGTCCTTTTGGTGAAAAGTTTTCTTGAGTGAACTTCCACACCACTTGTCTCTCAACGGCTTCTTAGCAGCGTAAACATTTAAGATCAAGTAACAAGGCGCGAGGAAAACAATGAAATTGTTTAACGTTACAAGTACTTGTAAACAATCATAGATTGCTTTGAAATTACGGAAACTGTGCAGACCAATGCCACAATTGAAATATAATTATTTTGCTCAGTTTTAAACAAAAACGATTCCAGGGTTTTTTTGGATAATCTTCCTACAGATGTAAGCTTTCAAACTGTATGAGTGTTACACTTATTACCTATACCTATTAATTTGTTATCATTGCCATCTGATTCCTTCTTTATTGCAGTTTGGCCTCGAATTATGAAAGAAAAAACATTTCCCTTTAAACTAAGAACACTTTTAGTTAATGATCCATTGTTTGTTTATTTCAATGTTTAGTTCATGACGTTTGTTGTACTCGATGCCTACTGACTTAATTTATTGCTATCTACTTGGTGAAAACATTATTTGATGAAAAAAACCTAAAGCTGCGAACTGACCCTCTGGGGAAGTTCAGCTGGACTTTCTAATCTGATTAGACATCTCTAATTTGTTAGCATGTCTTTGTCATGGAAAACGGCTTTATGAAATTGAACGCGCGAAGGAATTTTTCGAAGTGTTGCTTACCTAAAAACTTCTCGGTGGTTTTAAAAATAGAAACAGAATTAAAGCCCTTACTGAGCACGGATATCTAGTTCTGAATTGGATAGTGGAAGATTTTCTGGAAGGGTGACGACAGTTTTGAGGCTTTCAGGTAATGAGTGAGGACCGGTAAGTTGGTCAAGTTTTTGGGCCATAATTTGGTGCAAATGGTTAAAAACACTGACTTTTGGTGACGATATTGCTTGGAATGAGGGAAAGAGGATGTATAAAAAATTAGAGTGAAAACTTTCAGGGTTGGATTAAGAAAATCTTAATATGTTTAATGATATAATTTACCCCGTGTGTTGACAAACTCTTCCATTGCGAGCTCTTGTGTTATGGCACATACAAAAAAGCTGATCAACAATCAATTTTTTACCTGATGAGTTGTTGAAAGGAAAGTCCTCGTTTTCTTCAGCTGCCTCAGCTTGTGACTCTATGATAACTAAAATGAAACGGGTGATGATGATAATATAATCAGTTGTGACCTGTAATTTATGGGGTAAGTTTCTAAAGGAACTGTGGTGCTACGTCGGTGGAAGAGTGTAACAGGGTAATTTGGTATCATCAGCTGAGTTGATAACGTAAATTGACCACTGTTTCAAGAGTCAAAGCTGACGTTTCGAGAGTTAGCCGTTCGTCAGAGCAACCATGACCTGTCATAGTTTTTTTGTGTTCCCCTCACTCTCTTGATTTTTACTCTTCTGTTGGGAAGAATCAGCCTTAAGTAGGTAATCCAGCTTCCGAAAGAGTCTTAGAGAGTCCCAGGCAATATTGTGGTTCGTTAGTCGCCGATGTTCAGAAATGTGATTGTTGACATCACCATTTCTTACTGCCGATCTTTAAAACTGCCCCTTGATAGTTTTGTTCGTAAATAAATGTTCTCTTGAGTTTTTACGCATTTTACCTCTGTTTTGGTGCCGAAAATCTTGGTTAAGAACGCCTGCCAGTCTTTTGCAGAAAAAAAAAGATCGGTGCATATTTTACTTAGAACGGTTCAGCATCTTTTAGACTCAGTAGCCTTAATTTTGTATGTTAAAGAAATGGCAGGGGAAAAACTTCACACTTTTGAGTTTTGTCACGTATTGTGTCTTCTATAATTTCCTCATCTGCCCTTTTTTTTTATCGTAATAGATGAAAAGTCATTCCACCACTCACAGGTACAATTCTTACTCCAAACTTGTGACAGTGGAATTGATAAATGGGCTGTTAGACTGTCTAAATACCAAGATAACTCGGTTTGCTCACTATTGTTTGCAAATCTCGGTTCGAGATGTAGTATCATATCGTTATATTCATATAAAAAATATGATAAGGCCTCACTTTTTTCCTCACTTGGGGAACCGTTGTCAGCAGCAGCCAGGTTTTCATCAGCTTTCATGTTGTCCTCTTTTCCAACTGAAATACCAATAGACATTAATAGTTAAAACACTTACTATCTATGATGATCTCTGATGATGACCAAGATTTATATTTCGATTTGTATTCAGACTTAAATTCAGGCATATATTCATTCAGTGTTATATTGATCTCTTGTACCTTTTGGTTTGCTTTCATCACCATCCGATTTCTTCTTGGATGTAAAATGAACTTGAAATAGCAACGAACACAAATTTACATGAGCAAAGAACGGTTTCAGGGTTCAGTTTGTTCGACGGTGTGTTTGATTTTATCGCGCGTGGTGTACTCAGTGGTTACAAACTTAAATTACCCATCTCTTTTCTGTTTTATTTCTCTCACCTGAAGAGAGTTTATCATCCAAAGCCAGATTTTCTTGGATTGCTTTAACTTTATCCTCTGACGTACCTGAAAAAATAGAAAATAGTTAAACATATATTGGGTTGAGCTTTGGAAACTGTTTGAAAACAATGAAGGATCATAATTTTCTAGAGAGCAACTAACAGACACGTTTACAAATACAATACATCAAGAACAGTGAATGAATAGTCTTTTTGGCCCAAGGTTTTCCTGTTGTTGCTTTTTATTGCTGTTAAGTATTAAAATAGATGCTGCTGTTTATTGATTGAAGCAACCAACGCTAACTCAATAAATCAGCCATTATAACCATAAATGCACACCAAGAGATGGTATATTCCTTTATCTGTTGAACTCTCGATCTCTAAATCCTTTGATTTTCCAGAGAAAAGGACTTGACTTTTCTCCTGGTCTAAAAGTATAATAAACAGATTGTTTAAATGCTCATCATCACAATTATCGTTGTTGCTATTCATCAGTTAATTTACTGTTTTATCTCTCTCACCTGATGAAAGCTCATCCTCCAAATTCACCTTTTCTTGGTTTGCTGAGTCTTTCCCTCCCGAAGTAGCTAAAAATTAGGAAAGAATCAAACATATTGGGTTGTGCTTTGGACTTTTCTTTTAAACAATGAAGAATAATACATTTATAGAAATTAACCTCCTTTGTATAGAACGTCAAATACGATCACCCCTGTTTGTTCGTGATTGTTACTTTTTATTGCTGATGAGTTCTCAAGCATTAGATCACTGAATTAGATGTGGCTGCCTACTAATTCATTTCAAACCAAAATTGAAGTAATAAACCAGAATTATGATTACACTATACTACATACTATATACAGTTTTGTTCTGTACTTGCGGAACTGCCGATCTAAAATTTCCCCAAGTCGAAAATTCCAAAAAAAAAAAGGGGTTTGAATGATCGTCATCACTGTCTTCACGGTCATCAACATCATCATATTATGGCTACTATTTATGTTTTCATTATCTTAGATTCTGTTTACTTTTCCCAGCTAGGACCACGTAGGTCATGTAACAATTAACTGTATGGAGTCTATTAGAGATTTTCTCCTATGATGAATATGTTTGATCTTAACCCAAGTCAGTCCTACTTGCCTGCTACGGACAACGAAGCTTTAAAACCCACTCCGTTATCACTTGAGGTAGCTTTACTTTTGGTTGCCCCTGAAATTATGACCAAAAGTTGTATCTCATCTACAGCATTCTTGGTTAAGCTTAGCTCAGTGCACCTAAAAGGTCGGTTGTCTATCTAAGTTTAGCTCAGTTTAGTTAAGTATAAGTTTTCGTTTAGGCGGGGGCAGATAAAGGAAGGAGTGTTAATAATTTAGTTGAATAAAGATTTACGTCCATCCAATGAAATGATATCTGGCCTACGATCAAGTACACATATAAGACATTGAACTTGTCACACTTATTCAAATGATATCTTATGGGCGGGGAAATAACAACGACAACCAAGTGAGGAGTGCCGCGAGTATTTAGACCTAATGGACCACGGAAAATTTTAGAAGGATAAGTTAATTAACAACATATTTAATAATTACTGTCTATCATCGGGGTAAACTCTGTTCTATATTGTATTGTATTGTACAAGTCAACAATTTCTGAAAAGCATTTAACTGTTTTTGTCACCTAATGAACTGTTGCCGGGCAAGTCCTGGTTTCCTTCGGCTGCTTCAACTTGTGCCTCTTTGGTAACTCAAAAAAACAAAGAATATCAATGCTCATGAAAATGAAATACTTAAACAGCTTATTTATTGATTTCCACCATCCTCTGATAATTTTATTGGGGTTTTTCCCTTAATATCGCAATATAAAAGACTAAAATAGCTTTAGAAAATGAAACATTTAAATTTCACCGTAATTGTGTGGCTTACGACTATGAAAGAATCTCTTGGTTATTTCTGTCTTAATATAAACCCACAGAAAATTACTCATTCTGTCAGTTTTCAATCTTTAAACGCTCAATTGTCTTGAAACGTTTCATTTGAAATAACTACAACTGTCCTTTTGGTAAAAAGTTTCCTTAAGTGAATTTCTACAACACTTGTCTCTCAACGGCTTCTTCGCTGCTTAAACATTTAAGATCAAGTAACAAGGTGCGAGGAAAACAATGAATTTGTTTAACGTTACAAGTACTTGTAAACAATCATAGATTGCTTTGAAATTACGGAAACTGTGCAGACCAATGCCACAATTGAAATATAATTATTTTGCTCAGTTTTAAACAAAAACGATTCCAGGGTTTTTTTGGATAATCTTCCTACAGATGTAGGCTTACAAACTGTTTGAGTGTTACACTTATTACTTATACCTATTAATTTGTTGTCATTGCCATCTGATTCCTTCTTTAATGCAATTTGGCCTTGAATTATGAAAGAAAAACATTTCCCTTTGAACTAAGAAAAATTTTTATTTAATGATCCTTTGTTTTTTTTATTTCAATGTTTGTTTCATGACGTTTATTGCACTCAATGCTCACTGACTTCGTTTATTGCTATCTACTGAGTGAAAACATCATTTGATGAAAAAAATTAATAAATGCGGACTGGCCCACCAGGGGAGTTCAGTTAAACTTTCTAATCTTATTGGACTTTTCTAATACGTTAGAATCATCCTCTTTTTAAAAAATTCGTCGGTGGTTTTAAAAATGGTAACAAAATTTAAGCTCTTACTGAGGACGGATTTCTAGCTCTGACTCGGATAGTGGAAGATTTTCTGGAATGGTGACGACAGTTTTGAGGCTTTCAGGTGATGAGCGAGAACCCATAAGTTGGTCAAGTTTTTGGGCCATTATTTGATGCTAATGGTTAAAAACACTGAATTTGGTGACGATATTGATTGGAATGAGAGAAAGAAGTTCCATAAAAATTGGAAGCGAAAACCCTTAGAATTGGATTAAGAAAGTCTCAGTAAGTTTAATAAAATAATTTACCCTGTTTGTTGAGAAACTCTTCTAATGCGACCTCTTGTGTTATGGCAATTACAAAAAAGCTGATCAACAATCAATTTCTCACCTGATGAGTTGTTGAAAGGAAAATTCTCGTCTCCTTCAGCTGCCTCAACTTGTGTCTCTGTGATAACTAAAATGAAACGCATGATGATAACAATATAATTAGTTGTGACCTGTAATTAAGGGGGTAGGTAGCCAAAAGAACTGTGGTGCTGCATCGGTGAGAGAGTATAACAGGGTAATTTGGTATCATCAGCTGAGTTGATGAAGTAAATTGACGACCGTTTCAAGAGTTAAAGCTGACGTTTCGAGCGTTAGCCCTTCGTCAGAGCAACCGTTACCTGTCATGGTCTTTTGTGTTCCCCTCACTCTCTTGATTTTTATTCTTCTATTGGGAAGAAACTGCCTTAAGTAGGTAATTCAGCTTCCGAAAGTCATTCTATATAACTTAATTCAGGCTAAAGGTTAAACATCTTGTAAAGTCCCAAACAATATTGTGGTTAGTTAGTGGACGATGTTCAGAAATGTGATTGTTGACATCACCATTTCTCACGGCCGATCTTTTAAACTGCTCCTTGTTAGTTTTGTTCGTAATCAAATGTTCTCTTGAGTTTTTATGGGTTTCGCCTTCGTCTCGCTGCCGAAAATCTTGGTTAAGAACGCCTGCCAGTCTTTTTCAGAAAAAAGATTTTCCCATATTTTACTTAAAACGGCGCAGCATCTTTTAGACTTAGTAGCCTTAATTTTGTCTGTAAAAGAAATGATAGGGAAAAAAACTTCACAGTTTTGAGTTTTGTCGCGTATTGTGTCTTTTGTATGGCCTTTTTTTTTATATCGTGATAAATAAAAAGCCTTTCCACCACTCACAGGTATAATTCTTTCTCTAAACTTTTAATAGTGCGATTGATAACTGGGCTGTCAGACTGTCGAAATACCAAGATTATTCGGTTTGCTTATTAAACTTTACAAGTCTCGGTTCGAGTTGTAGTATCATACTGTTATAATCATAAAAAAAATCTGATAAGGTCTCACTTTTCCTCACCTAGAGAACTTTTGTCAGCAGCAGCAAGGTTTTCATCAGCTGCCATGTTGTCCTCTTTTCCAACTGAAATACCAAAACAAATTAACAGTTAACACTCCCGATCTGTGACGACTTTTGTTTTTCAACCTCTAATACATACCAAGATTTAGATCTAGATTTAATTTCGGACTTAGGCTTACATTCATTCAGTTTTACATTGATCTCTTGTACCTTTTGGTTTGCCTCCATCATCAACTGATTCCTTCTTGGACGTAAAATGATCTTGAAATAGCAAAGAACACAAATGTTACTTGAGCAAATGACACTTTCAGTGTTCAGTTTGTTCGTGTGTTTGATTTTACCGCGCGTGTTGTACTCAGTCAAGCTGAAATCACCACTATCCCTTTTCTGTTTTATTTCTCTCACTTGAAGAAAATTTATCATCTAAATCCTGTTTTTCTTGGATTGCTTTAACTTTATCATCTGACGTACCTAAAAAAATAGAAAATAATTAGACATATTGGGTTGTGCTTTGGAAACTGTTTGGAAAGAATGAAGGATAATAAATTTTTAGAAAGCAACCACCAGACACGTTTATAAATACAATACATCAAGAACAGTGAATGTAGTCTTTTTGGGCTCAAGGTTTTCCTATTGTTGCTTTTTATTGCTGTTAAGCATTAAAATAGATGCTCCTGTTTATTGATTTGGAGCAACCAACGCTCACTCAATAAATCAGCCATTATAACAATAAATGCACACCAAGACACGGTTTAATCCTGTACCTGTTGAACTCCCGATATGTAAATCCTTTGATTTTCCAGAGGATAGGACTTGGCTTTTCTCCTGGTCTAAAAGTATAAAAAACAGATTGTTTAAATGCTCATCATCACAATTATCATTGTTGCTATTCATCAGTTGTGCTATCATTATTATTATTGTTATCAGAATTGTTCTTGATAAATCTGACGGGATAATAAAAGTCATAGAATAATGAATGTCACAATAGGAAACCATTTACGGTCGATTAGAATTTTCGTGATAGCCTAGTTGTAAACTTTCCTGTTAGACTATCAAAATAGATAAATATTTGCCCTTTAACAGAAAAAAGAAACTCCTCTTGCGAGTTGTGGTAAAAAAGATCGGCGCTAAACACATTTCACCATTTGTATTTTGTTTGCTAATGCTTTGTCTGTAAAGACATGGTTTTCTCCTGCTCCTAACTTAACTTGCGCCTCTTCAGTTAAACCAAACAGCAGTTAGTATTACTGGTATCCAAATTACAACATCCAGCACTTTTTCTTATTATTCTTGATCCTCCTGTCTATTTGAGAGTTTTTCCCTCCTGTGTTTCAATTTCAAAGACAAAAATAAATTTTGAAACTAAAAAAAAATGCACGAGCAAATATTTTTAGTAACAACTGCTATTATGAGTCTCGGAAATCATTCTTCTCTTATGCCATCAAAATATCGTAAGAGGTACAGTAATAGTTTTGTAATAGTGTAGTTCGATCGTCCGGCTTCTCTTATGCAGTCAGAAAATTATTGGAGGTACAGTTCGTCCTGTTATATTAAAACAACACGCAGACTCATATCAACGGTGTGGTTCGTCATTCGTTGATTTTCAGCAGTTTGATTTCAGCCATTTTTTAGCGCCCTTTCCTATCTCCTTGTCTCTGATGTTGGTGATCGGCGCATTTGATCTAATAAACTGCACCTTGTCTGTTGTTTGGATCTTCTTTGTCGTTAATGCTAATTAAAGCTCTGTAATAGTGTAGTTTGATCGTCTGGGTGAGTGTAGTCCTGAGATGGACTGTTGTCGGTAGTGGTGACTGACGTTTCGACAACCTGAGCGGAAGTCATCATCAGAGTCAAGTGAATAGTTTTTGTCAGTCGAATGTTCTTAGTCCGGTTTGTATAAACTGATTGATCAGTTTCTCCGTGATGTTATGGGCTCTAAGACTCAAGTGGCGTAGGTCAGTCGTGATTGTTCGGCCTCGATCCGTTGGTGAAGTTAGGTCGTTCTGCTCGGTTCGTTTGTAATATCAATGTCGTGAATGAGTCGTTTGTATGGTGCCCGTGGCGGTTGACACCTGTTGTGGGAAGTCTGTTCCAAGTTGGTAAGCCAGCTTTCCAGGGTCAGTCGTTGAAAGTAGTTGGTGCCGTAGTTTAGGCATTGCGCAGAGTCCCAGTCAATAGTGTGGTTCGTAAGTCAGTGATGTTCAGCAATGTGATTGTTGACATCGCCTTTCCTCGTCGCTCGTCTGTGTTCAGTCAGTCTAGTTGTGAGGTTTTCTGCCAGTCTCACCGGTGTAGGAGGCGTGACAGTCGGGGCAATTGATCTTATACACTGCTCCCTGTCTGTTCCTCGGTTCGTCTTTTTCTCTGACGTTAGTCGGCGATAGTCGTAACAGTGTCAAGTAATTCAGTAGATATCAGTTGTTTCAGTTTGTCATGTAGTTGTTTTGTTTTGTTCCTATAGCGTTTGAGTCTTCTGTGGCAATCATTTATCTGCGCTTTGACCAGTCGTCTGCAGGTGGCTTTAACTATCTGGATGGCCTCCTGTGTGTTCAACGGGGACTTAAGTTTGAGCCCGACCGGAACAAGGCCGTGAACTTTACAGCGGATATAAAACCAGAGTTGTTGTCGTATTTGTCTGACAGTGCTTGCGTAGGTGATGTAGTCGTTCATAAGTCTTTCGCTCTGTCGTCCAAGTAAACGTAATACAGTAAATGGTTCGAACCCGGGGGTAAAATGTAATAGTGTAGTTTGAAGCTCTTTTTGTTTTCGTTTTATAAACCTCGACTTTGTCTCGGTAACGCAATATTCAGAAACTCCTTGGTCAAAATCCAGTCCGCTCAGTCACCCCACAAACTTGGTGAAATACGCGCGCAAGTGATTTTCAGAAAATAATGTTTGTATATTAAATTCCATTTAACTCAGGCTTTTAAGGACTTTGATTTCTCTGTGCTTCCAAACTTACCTACTAAAGGAGCATCCTTCATATCCACTTTTATCTCAACAGGAGTAGCTTCACTTTCGTCTGTCAATGAAATTACAACGAAATGGTTTTCACTCGTTTTTGTGTCATCAACTGATCAAGGAGGCAACTCATGGACTAAACTTGTGATAATGCGATTGATAACTGGTCTGTTAGATTGTCGAGATACCAAGAATATTCACTTTGCTCATCATAGTTGACAAAATAATAAAGGGGGTAAGTTTCTAAAAAAACTGTGGGGCTGCGTCGTTGGGAGAGTATAACAGAGTCATTAACTGAGTTGATAACGTAAATTAGCAACCGTAAAGAGTTTAAAGCTGACATTTCGAGCATTAGCCCATCGTCAGAGCCAATGGCTCTGATTCACTATCAACTCAGTTAATAGTTGACAAAATTTCAGTACTAATTGTCTTGTTATTGTTAATTTTAAAAAGAAATCTAAAGATGCTTGTTTCTTTTTCTCACCTGATAAACCCTTATCAGCAAAGTCCAGGCTTCCAACAGCTGCTGTTGAGGAGGCCTGTTGACTAACTAAAATACCAATACATTTATAAGTGATAATACTCATTATTTTTTACAACTTTTGTTTTCTCCATCTCCTAATATATGCAAGGTTTTTCCCCTAAGTGTCAAAATATCTAAGACCCAAATCAGTTTCAATTGGAAAGTAAAAAATGTAAAACCCATGGTTATCGTGCCGGTTTAGGTTAAAAATAATTTCTTCCTTATTCTATCCTAAATATTGACCCTAAAAAAGTGATCAGTTCCTCTTCAATATTTGAAAAGCTGACTTGCTTTGCAAGGTGTTTCCCACTGTTTAATTGACGCTTAAGCTAACACACACTCTGCGTTTGTTCTAATAACTTGTACCTGTTGATTTTCCATCATCGTCATCTGACTCCTTCTTGAATCCAAATTGACCTTGGAATGGTAAAGAAGAATGTTTTATTTTAAGTAAAGGAAACATTTAGCCGTTATGACTCAGTTGTTTGTGTTTCAATTATTTTCATAGGTCTTTTTTCATAGGTCTTTTTAATTTACTGCTTTATCTCTCTCACCTGATAAAAGCTCATCCTCCAAATCCACCTTTTCTTGGTTTGCTGAATCTTTTCCTTCCGAAGTAGCTAAGAATTAGAAAAGAATCAAACATATTGGGTTGTGCTTTGGACTCTTCTTTTAAACAATGAAGAATAATATATTTATAGAAATTAACCTTCCTACTTTATACAGAACGTCAAATATGATCAAGAATAATAATTGCACCCTCTTCACCCCTGTTTGTCCATGATTGTTACTTTTTATTGCTGCTGAGTTATCAAGCATTAGATCATTGAATTAGGTGTGGCTGCCTATTAATTCATTTCAAACCAAAATTTAATTAATAAATCAGACTTAAGATTACAATATATTTCTAGACTATTTACAGTTTTGTTCTATACTTGCGGAACTGCCGATCGCTAAATCTTTTATTTTTTCAAATGATGAAACCTAAAATTTCCTCAAGTCGAAAATTCCCCAAAAAAAGGGGTTTGAATGATCGTCATCACTGTCTTCACGGTCATCAACATCATCATATTATGGCTACTATTTATGTTTTTCAGTATCTTAGATTCTGTTTACTTTTCCCACGACCACCAGGGTCATGTAACTATTGATTATATGAAGTCCATTAGAGATATATTCCTATTATGAATATGTTTGATTTTAACCCAAGTCAGTCCAACTTACCTGCTACGGACAAAGAAGCATTAAAATCCACTCCGTTATCACTTGAGGTAGCGTCACTTTTGTCTGTCCCTGAAATTATAATGAAAAGTTGTATCTCATCGAAGTTGAGTTAAATGCAGTTTGTAAGCCTTCAGATGTAGGCTTTCAAACTGTCTGAGTGTTACACTCATTACCGTCTTATGCCTATTAATTTGTTATCATTGCCATCTGATTCCCTCGTCATTGCAATTTGGCCTTGAATTGTATGAAGAAAAAACATTTACCTTTGAACTAAGAACACTTGTAGTTAATGTGATCTATTGTTTGTTTATTTCAATGTTTGTTCCATAGCGTTTGTTGCACTCAATGCACACTGACTTAATTTATTGCTCTCTACTCTCTTTTCTTTGTTCCTCTCACCTGAAGAAAGCTTATCACCAAAATCCAGTTTTACTTGGATTCCTGAAATTTTATCTCCTGACGAGTCCAATATACAGAAATGAATCATTTAGCTTGGGTTGTGATTCGGAAAATGTTTCAAAATCAGGTTAGTGCGGAAGGATACTGAACTGGTAAAATGGAAACACCCAACCTCGCTTACAGCGTCTAATATACATTTTGGCCTTAGTTTTGTTTAGTTACTTTTGCTTTTGTTGAGTTCTCAAGCATTAAAGCATTAAACCAGATGTGACTCAGTACTGATTCAAACAAGCATTTATTCAAACCGGCATCTATATAATTACAGTATCCTTCTATACTATGCTCATTGCTCAATTCTGTACCTGTTGAAGTGCCAATCTCTGACTCCTTTATTTTTCCTGCTGATAAATCTTCACCTTTCTCATCGTCTAAAAGTAACAAGAGAGGTGGCTTTAGTGATCATCATCACCATCGTGTCGTCGTCATTATTATCATTATGATGATTATTGTTATTATCACTGTCATTATCGGTACTGTTGTCATCATCGTCATCATCATCTTCGTCACTGTTATCATTAACTATTATCAATTACTATCGTTATTATTGTTAGACATAAGATATCGGTCTCAGGACGTCCTGGGTGGTGTTACCCCAGTTTATTGTGTGTGGTCTTTTACAGAAAACTTGATTGTTGGACTAACAAGATAATTAAGTAGTTGTCCATCATAATGTGAGGTATAGTGTAAAAATCCAAACCAAAAACCCAACAGACATCGAATTGTTCTTTTTCTCCTATACCTGATGAACTTTGGTCAGGATGGTCTTGTTTTCCATCGGCCGCTTCAACTTTTGCTTCTTTGGTAACTTAAAATAACAAAAAATGTAATGTAAAGTCATTTGTAAAGAAAATTCGGAAAATTTTTGTTTTCTTGGTTCTTTAAGATATTTGTGGGCTTTTCCCTGGACGTTTCCATTTTAATACTGAAATAATGAACAGACTGAAAAACTTAGAATTTATAAATTTTCCTTAACTCGTTTTTGCTATTTGGAGCTTACCAAATAATTCTTCTTCGAATTTTCGTACAAATATTGAATTTAGAAAACTAACTTAGTCCTTTCAGTCCATTTCTGACGGTCTACTGACTTCTTTGCGTCGCAAAGTTTTTGACGCACCAGTCCAAGGTATTTTGCTGATCAAAACTGGACAGTGTCAAGTTCTGCTGCTCTCTTAACATTAGACTTGTATACTTTCCAAGAAATAGATTGATAGATAGATAGATAGATAGATAGATGAAAACACAAGTGTTAGTGAAGTCTACTTTGCTCTTTGAACGCTTAGTTGACAACTTGTTATTATTGAAAAAGTGCGAAAAATAATTTCCAAGCGCGACAAGACTATAAATTTTTCGTTTTAATTAATAAAAAAAGCTTGCTGAACTATTTTTAGAACAGTTAGTTTGATTGTTTTTTTCATATCGTGAAAAAGGTAGAAGTAATTCATCATTCATTATGGTGAATGCCCTGAAGTATAATCATTTGTCTCACGATGTGGCCAGTTCAAATGCATATTATTTCCACAGTTGTTAAGAAACCCTAACTAATTTCGCGAAATTTATCAGAAAAAAATTATCTATGATATAGCGTCATACACATTCAACTCACGCTTTCTACTTGTACCTGTTGATTTGTGACCAGCGACATCAGACTCCTTCTTGAATACAACTTGACATTTCTCTATGTCTAGGGATACTAAGCAAAATAGTTTTTTCATTCTGAGTTCAGAGTGTAAAGTACACTAACTCGACTCGCTTACTGCGGTTTGATTGTTTCTTTTTGCTTCATATTCAGTGATCAGTTGTTTGTTTATTTTCATACGCTTCTTGTTCCAGGTCACTTCCCTTCTTAAAAATCTTGAAAACTTGAGAGGCGCAATTTATTTGCTGTTTTTTTTTCCTTACCTGAAGAAAGCTCGTCAACCAACTCCAGTTTTTCTTGGATTTCCGGGACGCTACTTTCTGATATACCTAAAATAGAAGTCACCTCAGTGTTAGCGTGACTCTTCTGCAAATGAAACTGTGAATGCGACTGCTTCAAGACTCTTTCGGCTCGAAAAACGAAGATGATCTGAAGGTCTAAAATGTTGTGGACTAGTTACTATTATTATCTTCGACGCGTTCCTCAAGGCACACACTGTTTTGGCAACTCAAATTTGGATTTTCAGACCTGTTTTTTTTTTTATCCGAGAGTCACCAACCGTTGTTGGTTTATTTAATTTTACCATTATTATTATTATTATTATTATTATTATCGCGGACTTATTCTCCTCTGGAAATATAATCTGTCGTTCGTTTATCTCACATTCTTTACATGTCGCTGAAAATTTAAATCGATTTGGAATTTGGTAAATGAATAAAGGGGGTAAGTTTTTAAAGAAACTGTTGTGCTGCGTCGGTGGGAGAGTATAACAGGGTAATTTAGTATTTTCAACCGAGTTGATAACGTAAATTAGCCACCGTAGTTATCAACTCGGTTGATAATACTAAATTACCCTGGAACTTGGTAAACCACTTTAATTGAAGAGGACAATACGGATTTTAGGTGGTTACTTTAACTTTAAGTGAAACAGGGAGTAAATAGAGAACAACACATGACAACAACAGAATTACCGTGAAAAGTTACTAGGAGATCAAAAGACATTCTCAAAATTCGAAAGAAATTTAAAACGAAAATTGTGACGTTACTGTTCAAAGTTCCATTTCATGAATCAAAGCTTTTTAATGCAGCCCATAAAGTTTGCAAAACTAATACTGGTTAAGTCCAATATTTTTATTTGTTTGTTTCATGGTTTTTTTTTTCCTGACTGAGTTTTGGAACTCTATCGATGATGAAACCTCATCGGTAGTTGCTGTTTATAATTTTCATGAAGATGGGTAAAACTAATTCAGTCTTGGTCACTCATGGGAGTTAAAGGGTTATATAAGCGAAGAAATTCCGCACGGTGTCAAGGCAGATTTATTTACCAGTTGGTTTTTATGTGATGTACATTGCGCGCCGTAATTTCAAATTAAAAACAAAACAAAACCAAAAAAAAAAAAACAAACAAAGACAATACCAACACGCAAATATATCTTTCTGCGTTATTACTATCAAAATTAACATAATGGCCGCTTAATTTATCGTCAGTCAGTACCGTTGACCACAGATAATTTTCACCACGACCGTTTTTTCATAAAAAAAGCCGCGAAGGTGTCGGCTGGTTCTAAAGTTCAGTGGATAGCCTGCGCGTACTACCTCCAACATCGTAGCAAAACAAGCGGTTAGGTCCGCAAGGTGTGAAACCTGTAATTTCTCTTCCATTTGCTGATGGAAACGCCGTGATAGGAATTCATTTTTATTCTCGTTAAAAATTAAATCTATTTGTCCGTCTTTCCACCAAGTGCATGCTGCAATTTGTTTAAACATGTTTTCTCTCACCTGAGTAACTCTCGCTCTTCAGACCTAGTTCTTCTTTTGATTCCAAAACTTTATCTTCAGCCATAACTAGGAATAAAACAGAACCAAACTGGTTTGCTTTGTGTCACTGATATTCGTTTGAAAACGATTCTGAATGAAAAGGTAAAACAGGAGAACATGTCACAGTCAAAAAACCTTCGGGAAAATTTTAAATGTGTCCTTTAATGGTTGATTAACCTTAACCAACAAGGAAAATAATCAGGATAGATATCAAAATATTTTGTTGGACCCTCTGAGACTGAACATGTAGTCCTTAGCTTCAGAATAAGGAATCTTCGACTTCCAACAGTTTCCCAGTAGCGCTCTAACTTGCGACCGTCTCGTTCGCCATGGTGAGTAGGATAAAGAACAACTTTAAATTGGGCACCCGAATTTGTACGTATGGTCGTCAAATTGTCTATTTGTGTTCCAACATATTTAACTTGTGTGTTGGATAACGCTAAAATCAATGTACTACAACTAAATTCTTACCTCAATCTCAAAGAAAAAATGCTTGGAAAAATATATCTGCGATCAAACTTTCTCTAGCAGCTGATTCTAGATGAAAACGTAATTGTCTCTAAAATGAACATGTAACATGCACAGTGTTCTTGTACAGACAGGCAGTTATATGAAGATTGCATGTCATTTGAAGAAAACAGAGCTGGAAACGGAAACCAGAATTTCTGGTTTCATTTTCGAATGTCATGATTTTATTACCAGAAAATTTTAAGCTTTGCTTTCAAGACGTGAAAGCCACTGAAAAGCGTGTGGATTTCAATACACGCGGGTAACGACGGTTGATCAACACGATCAAGATGAGCTGCAGCTGTGTGGTAAAGTCAAATGCAACTCCCCTGCTCCCTGTGCCAGAAGTACTTGCTACCTATATTACCCTTTTACACCCTGACATTAAAATTCTTATTCTCCACACTGTTCTCAATGCATTTCCTGTAACTGACAAGGAGAGTTTGTTTATTGATCAAGAACTTCTTAAGTCTGTGATTATTGATTACCTTAATCCGCGCTTTCAATCGGCTTCTGTCATCCTATGTCTGTACTGAAAATAATCACATATCATTCAGGCCTTTTATCTGTGACATGCATGAAAAAGAAAATCGATGATTTACGCTGGCACTTCCATAGCGAAATTAACTGGTGGGATGCCAGCATTAGTCTTCCCCGAGTAACGAAAAAGCTCTGAGCTTCAAAGGAATTCAGGAAGGAGCAACGACAGGAATCAAGTAAACAACGGATCAAAAGCTTTCAGATTCCTCTACGAGAACGATGAATGCACCAAAATGTACCCTGCTCCCAAAATGTGGCTCCTTAGCTCAGTTGATAGTAGCGCCAGAACTTTATTGATTCACCATATCTTATTTGTCCATTTAGTAACTGAAATACCCTGCACATTTTAAAACGATAACCTGGCGGAACAAAGTCACTCTAAAAGTCTCTCAGACGATATTTGAACATTCAATAATATTTTTTTTTTAAATTCTTGAAATGATATACTATAGAAATAGTAGAAATAATTTTAACAACGACTATCAGCTCCTTTCTCGGCTCAGTTAAAAAAAAAATTATGTAAAACTGATTCAAATATGAATTATTTTCCTGTCCATTCAAATCAAAGGCTCACTTTTTATCAAAAAAATTTGTCCATGTTGTAAACAGCCGTGCTCGTCGGTATGTTCAGATTGATCGCCGGCGGGCAAATTGAGTTTTCTACTGAGCACTTTAATTGAAGCTTTTTGAGAATTTTTCTCGTCGCAAAAATTAATTTCAATTCCGTCAAGACTAAAAAATCGTCCGCGTTCAGTCGCCATTTTGAACGCAATTTCGCCCAGGGGACTTAACGTTTTTCAATGTCCCGGGTTTTTTTCGAAAACCGTGTGGACAACTCGTGCATGTCTGGAAATTGCAGGGGCGCTGATTACTCATTTTATTAAGGTTTGTGTTTTATTTAGGGCGTTCGGACGAATTTTGGTTTTTTTCTGATCAATATTAGTTAATGAAATGCTCTATTTGGCGGGGACGAAATGGAGAAGTTTACCGATACTTGGATCAGAAAGATGCGTTTACATCTAGCCTGGTAAGACTTGCACTTTTACTTTATAAAAAAATGCAGGTTAAGAGCAATCTTACAGCTACATAAGCTTCCATTGAACTCACAAGGCTCTTTTACTTTTACGAATGCACAATTGGTGTGATGTTATTTTATAATTAATAAAATTATGTTAGCTTCAAACTCATCGTTGATGCAGGAACCTGTTAGAAAACGGGGAAGTCGGATCACTAAGCAGCTTAGGAAAATAACACTGACAAAACAGAAAATGTTTCACAGGTTCTTACACCGAGATAACCAGCGGGAAAGTGGAGGAACATACCTTCCCTGGTTCAAACGTACTTTGAAATTATTGTAGTCAAGCTAGAATTGTGCGAGTCATGATGCTTCCTGATTAGCTTACTCACTTACCAACTTACAACACTCCTCGACACAGTCGTGAAAGTGACTATATCGGGTGTTTGGGAAAAAAAAAAAAAAAAAAGGAAAACTCCTAGTGGGGCCTGCACTCCATTATGTCACGCAGACTTCATTTTGGCATGTCACGCAAAATTTGTAATTTTAATTGACATGATCCGATTCATGATCCATGATCCGGTCCGTGATCCGATCCTTGGTCTGATCCGTGATCCGACCCTTGCTCTGATCCGTGATCCGATCCGTGATCCGATCCATAATACGGTCCGTGATCCGATCCGATCCGACGACGAATGAATATAAAGCCAAGCCTCATTCTGACGAGCAACTCAACATGGCGGCTGCACGTGGGATAAGTGGAAGTGGGCAAAGCCTGGAAGATCTCTTGGGTAACGAAGGCACAACAGCTACTTTCGTTTTCAACGCTATTATGACCGCAGCAGCTCAGCCACTAACATGTGTTCGACTTCTGGTGCAGGTAATGGACTATAAATGTCAAATGACACAGTGATATTTTACTTTGATACTTTACCGGTGTCCAAGCGGATATTTACCCTGGCGGATGATATTTACCCTTCGCGGATTTAGACCCCCTTCCCTCAACAAAACAGTGAAAACATCATCCTTAACATTCTATTAGAAATAGATAATACTTTACGTTGCAGAGTATATTAAAGTTTGTTTTAATTCAAAAAATGCGTATCCATGTTACCCTCTTCTCAGCATGCCGTCACAATCTAGGATTTTCGTTAACGAGAATGAAATGGCTTAACTCTGGTACAAAAACGAGCCGTGAAACTTGAAAACGTTTGATTTTTGTTATTCTCTCGAAAAAGGTGGGAAATATGAAATGATAGATATGCTAACACTAAGTGTGAAACTTCAGTGGAATCCCAATTGCTTGGGTCCTCGATTTGTCGATCGTAACCCTCGATAACTCGAACCAAAAGTCGTTCCCCTTTCCCTAGTCAACCTAATTACTCCAACTGATTTTCATTTCCCATGGAGACTCGAAAAATCGGGAATCCACTGTTCGCATCCTACAACGAAATTCTGCTGCTCCACCCATTACTGTTACATTAAGTTTTTCAATTTTTCGTTAGCCGAGAACGCGCACTAAAATTTACATCCAGTTGTGTTTGTGTTACTTGTTGTATTCCTAATGATTGAAAATAAGTTAAACTAACAATCCTTTTAGGTTTTTTAGTCTAGTTAGTGTTCGGTCGAGTGGATGTTCAATAACCTACAATAGGCTTTACGAACGACTTGTAGTAAGAGTAGTTACTTCGTTCTTGTTCAGAAACTGTTTAAATATGTTATTTATAATACGAAAATCAGACGGAGTTATTTTTTAGACTGGATGCATTTATTGTTATGACCATTCGTATCAATGTTGATTCACATCAGAAGAAGCAAGGATTTATTGCAACAATTTCAATAGTTCAAATGCTGTAGTTTGGTTGCAATTCTTGCATATACTGTACAACTCGCTATAATGAATGCAGTAGAATTGGAATAAAATGGCTCTCTATTTTTATCTCTATCTTTAGACAAAAAGCTTGTACATAGAATAAGGTACCTAATGTGATACAAATGATGCTAAAAAGAAAGTTTGGGTCCAAATCTGCATCGGGGGGTCCATATCCGCTGAGACACTGGCACCCAAAGTTCAACTTAATGTTTGCGTGACATCTCTCAGTATTCATATTTCTATCCTGTGGAACCTCCTTCCTTCATTTTAACAGGGAATTTTTTGGTACAAAAGTAGTATAATTGCTTCTTTCCACACCAATATTTAAATATTCATGAGAGGGAACAAATACATTGGGCCAATAGGTGTTCACCGAACTTGAGGCTTGATGAGGACAAATGTCCACAGGAGACAAAACTTCCTCTATAAACTAAAAACAAAACTCTCTCTTCTTACTTGCTCTGAAAATATCATCAGGGGTAAAATACATACAAATTCGAAGTGAGGGAGTGGTGCTTTCTCCCAATATAATGGGCTCCATGAAGTTGAGGGGGGGGGGAGGGGGTAGTGAGGGTAGTAGAGTGCATAGTAATGTGATCAACATGATCATAGCAAAAAGAACAGCTGGAGTTTGTTGATAAAAAGGAAAAGTCTACTCCTCTGGTGGTCTTCATTTTGAATCAGTAAGGTCTCGCAGCTACAGCTGTAGGTAACTCAGGTCAGATATTACACCACTCGTGGTCTTAGCCTTACAAATGAATTAGAGCATTGTTTTAATCAGTAAAATGTAGCAGGTTTGTTTGGTTTGGTGCTCAACATCAGATCAGCAGAGGCTGACTTATTTTCAGACATCAGATTGGTATTTTGGCAAACCTGATGATCTTCTCAAATACTGAACTTTATTACCCTTTACACTCTAACATCAGAATCCATATTCTCCATACCCTTCTTTATACATTTCCTTTGGTCCTGACAAGGAGAATTCATTTTAACATTTAAAACTTCTTAGTTTGGCAATCATTTCCTTTTTTTTTCACAAATCTCATGAAGTTAGTTTTGAGAGTTTGGTATTGAATCAACTAATATTCCTCTACATGTAACTGATACTTTTCTCTATTCTCATCACCTGCCTGCTTGATATTGTATTGATACTGTAAGGAGAAATTCTGTCTTGGTCACTTATGGGAGTTAAAGGTTTAATGAGAGGAGGCTTAGAACTTGGGTGGCAAGGCATTGTAAGTGGTAAGCTATCTCCAAAGGTCATTTTAACTTATCACCTGAATTGTATTTCACCTGATACTTTTAGTCACGGAGTGTTTAAAATGAAATTATTTTAAATTTGTGTTAAGGTTGGACATGAACCTATTTCTCCAACTGAGTTCACAACATTTTACCAGTATGGTAAGGAATTTAAGAAGATTATTATTCATTATTTCTTCACACTAATTCATTAAAAGACATATTAAAAAACTACAGCACAGTATTACCAGTACATAAAAAAACTACTTAAATGTAAGCTTTGAGGAGATTGATACATGGCTTGCCTTGTGTTTGTAATTAAAGGAATCAAATAGAGTAATTATCAATCAGATGTTGGAAGCAAACTGGGATTGTCTTTTTTTTTACTTTCCTGGTGGTTGGTCTGAAAAACCCCTGCCACCCTCTCAACAAATCAGATGCAAAACTGGAACTTAAATTTCAACTTTCTCACATGTATTTTCCCACACTTCCAGCTGTGCTTTTTTCACTTCAAGTTCTGATTTGGCTCCATGTGATTCTTATTTTAATTTCTGATAAGCCATTTTCTGATCACTTATTGTATTTGGTTATGTGGCTACAGTGAAAAAGCATTATAACTAAATTCAGATTAGTTTTCTGGTAAATGACTTACAATTGTCCTTTGCATTGTCTTGAAAACAATCATGACGGACAGTTTCTGTAATATAGATTTATACTTTTTTGATCAGCATGTGAAGATGACAACACAATTTCTAGTTGATAATATGTATTTACATAGAGTGCAAAGGCACTCTAGAGCTATTGTTGAAAAAAAAATAAACACCAAGATACTCATGGTAATCAAGAAAAGTAACCTATTTGTTCAGGTTTCTTTGTTTTTTTACCTCCTCATCCTGCAGCATGTTATGTAAAGAAGATAAATGTATGGCATGGACTCTACAGAGGATTGTTGCCAAGGTAAACTATATATGCTTTGGTTTCCAGAGGTTGTAACTTTTTTTGTCTTGGTGAGAAACCTTGTTGATTATTCAGCAAGAGATCAGAAATAAAAATGTTACAGGTTAAATACTGTAATGACAGGAGGCCTCAGTCCTTGTTACTAAGCAAAAACATCAGGTCATTTTAACTTGTTTGTATGGGATTAGTTTCTAGTAATTGAGACACCTAGTGTTTTAAAGTGATTCCTCAGGCACTGCACATCCCATCCTGTGTAATAAAGTCATGTCATCAGGGGAATTCCAAGATCATGATATTGTTTTTCAATAAATGGACCAGCTAAAGAGGCTCTCGTGTCTTTAGCTCTTAAACTAGCATGGTGACTTATATTTTTTGTTGCAGAATTTTGGTGAATAAATTATCCCCTTTTAATTAGAGAAATTAAAAAAGAAATCATTGAAGGGAAAAAAAGATGGTTAAAACCATACAAAAGGCCCATTACTCAATGATGAAAGTTATGAGCTTCAAAGCAATCACTCAAGGAACATTTTTTCATCTAAAATTGCATGATTTTTCCACAAATTATGTATCAAATTGTTTTATATTATGCATCAAATTGTTTCTACCTATCAAGTTTTTTTCAAGCTTTACTTTAAAACCCTTGCCTTCAACTACCTCAAAATGCATTTTGAACCAATGAAATGATGCATAATTATGATTAGTGCCTGTACAGGCATTTGTGGAGTATAAATTTGGCTCATCATATCTCTTACACAAGCACTGAGTGATCTTTCTTTTGAAATGTTTTTTTTCCAAACAAACATTGGTAGGAAGAATTTAAGGAAAGTTTAAAAGAAATTTTTTGATGAGTTTCTTTTTCTGAGGAATCACATTTATTAATTAATGGTTAGTGCGCTGGGCTCCGGTTGTAGAAGTCCACATTCAAAACCTGGCTGGGTCATTGTGTTGTGATCCTGGGCAAAACAATTCACTCTCACAGTACCTTTCTTTACCCAGGAGTATAAATAGGTGGTGGTTAATTGTCAGGAAAGCCTGATGAAATACAGGGGGTAACCTTGAGATGGACTTAAGCATCCCATTCAGGGGGAAGTAGTAATATTTCTTTTGGCTTCATGTTATGGAAACCGGGATAAGCTGCACCTGGATGGGCCTCATGCCTCTAGTAAAAAAACTTTATAATGACTTTTGTTGGCATTGTGTAATTTCTGCCAAAAAAAGTGGGTTAAAAGTAAATAGGTTGATTTTAATGTTGATATTCTATAATAAAAGTGCTCTCACTTAATGTCTCCACATAAAAGGACCTTTAAGTTTGCTCATCCCCCAGATCAGTAGAGAAATATTTTACAGCATATGTGGGATGTGTTTTTGTATGTTGAAGTATCTGCTCTCTTCTTGGCTTAATTTTATGAGGTGTAAGTCCTTCTAATCTCCAAGGTAATTTTCATGATTTTTGGGAAACTTTATTTCTGGTATTACATTAATTGCTCCACTATAACTGTTGTTAGGGTCTACTCATCATTGATTGGAACTCTTGTAAACAATACAATGCTACAGGTATTACTATGGATTCACTTAAACTATAATTAGTTTACCACATTCCTTCTGTAGTTTGATTTTTCCAAAGTGTATAATGTGAATTTCTTACCTTACATCATGCAATTGTGATATAGTCTTGTGTGAATTGTGTATTGAATAGGCTATGGGTAAAAAAGACAATTCCCTGGTTCCTCCGGAAAATAAAGTGGGGTTGCTCTTTTTTATTTTAATATGTTATAATTTATCTTAATTAGAATGATTTGAATGGTACAGCTCTGTATGTTAATTTGTTTTTCTCTGTTTCTTCTTGAAATTTTTAGAACAGGCAAGAAGAATTGCTAGAGTTTTTTGAAGAGGTATTTTGACCAATTTTTCTCTTACTCCTTGTTTAAATGGGGGTGCCGGATTCTGACTTTTTAGAATATATATTATTTAGCACAATGGTTTGTACACCAAACTCTGGACTGAGGGGTATGGGTATGGGTTTGAACTTTGAATAACTCTTTACACCCTAACATCAGTATGCATAATCTCCATACTGTTCTTTGTACATTTGCTAGGGTGCTGAATGGGAGAATTTGTTTGATAATCAATAGCTTCTTTAGTTGGTGATCATTTCCTTCATTCTTGTGACCTTGATATTTGATTCAGGGTGATATTGTAAGGAGAAATTAGATGCTAGTCACTCTTATGGGTCAACAGGTCAAAGGGGTGTCTGTCAGACTCTGACACACTTTGCTTCCTCTTAGTCAATGCATACATGTATTGGAGGAATAATTATAAATGGTTACCTGTAAACTGTCAGGAAAATGTGATGGAATGCAGGGTGGGGGGTTTATTGTGCAATGGATCAGGATCATATCCATAGGTTAAGTAGCCATACTCCTAGTGGATTTATGTGTTGAAAGAAAGGATAAGTACTGAAGGCCTGGTCTGGGTCACTTACCTCAGTGTTGATGTTAAGACTAACAAATTTTTTTTTTCTATTAAGACCTGTGTACAGGCTGTGGCAAAATGCAGTGGTATCATTATCAGTCACCCATTTTATGGTAAAGTAACAAAACTGAACCTTAGATCATAATGGCTTGAATTTCAATTGAGGGTGAGACATCTAGGGCTATTAATTTCTTGGTAACAAAATTAAAGTAGATAAGTAGTCTATAATTTCTGTAATTTGTATTTTTATTTATTTATTTATATATGTTTTTAGCAAATATTGATTGACCAATGACACCTCTCTAATTTAATTTCAAGTGATCTCAGTCAGAATGATGGTTCAGTTTGTTGGTCAAGAAACTATTTACAGGTCAGTTCTTTTTCCACATTCTGCTACATTAATTTTCATCTCCATTTGACAATTTTTAAATTTTAAGCGTACTTTTTTCCTTGAATTGGCAGATTTTCTCAAAATTTACTCACTTTTCAACTTACTATTTGGAGATGTAATGGCACCTTTTTTATTGTTTTAACCTTTAACTCCCAACATTTGATTATTAAATCTCCCCTCCAGCTGCAACACATATCATTGGGAATTAGTTATGAGACTAATTTGGTGTTAGATTAAGATAATGACTTCTGCCCAATAAGTTTCAATATTCTCATTACATGTTTGGATAATGTATGGAAATTATAGAGAGAAGTTATGTGTTTACTACTTCTGGGAGTTAAAGGGTTAAGATGTCCTACACACAAGGATGATAAGTTGAATGTTCCTTTCATTACTTGAATGTGCCAATCATGGACAATACATGTACATGTTAAATATCTTTATCTTATTGCCTGTGTTAATAAATCTGTTTTCAGTGGACTATGTGCATCAGTTAAAGAGATCTATAACAATGAAGGACTTGGTGGATTTTTTAGGTAGGAAATGAATGTTCTGTTACTGACTAATTATGGCATTAAAATTAAGAAAACTTACATTTCATGTTTTTTATCCTTTGTGACTGTGATTTGAATCATTATGTAGTTTCTTGCAATAATCGTCAGTTTTTCTAAGTGGAATAATTGAAAAATTGAATCAGCAGTAGTTGCACTCTTGGCTGAAAATCAATCAAATGTAGCCAAGTGGTCCAGGCACAAAATGTAGCTTGAACAAAAGAAGTGTTACTTTTAATTAGAAATTTCTCATTCAGCAAGTACTTTGCTTAATTCAAAAACAAATATTAACAATGTTAGTGGCTTTGCAAAGAAGAGTTTTGTGGCTATTGGTTGAGAAATAATTCAACTAGGAATCACCTAACAATAGTATTTAATTTGTGTCCTGTTAAATGTCATCTATTGCTGTCAACAGTGGTATCATTCCTGGTCTTGTTGGAGAAGTCCTGTCCCTTTTGTTATATCGAGGAGCTTGCTTCTTGGTCAGCAAATATGCTATTGACAGTGAGGCAAGTCTTATCATATAAAAAATTAATATATATGATTTATTTGTACCTTTTCACCAGATGCATATTTGTCTGTAACCTAGTACTTAAAAATGATAAAATTAACTCACAGTCTTCACATGTTTTTCATCCCTTCATTGTATTTCACATCAACTTTTCACATGCATGCCAAATTTGCCATTTGGAAGGCAGGTTAAAGGCATTTGAAAAGCAAAAGAAAGATATTATACCTTCCACATAGTAATTCACACGCCTTTTAAACATTTCTTGAAGCCTACATCATAAAAAACTGAGACTTGCAATGTGCATGTGCTTTAATTTACAACCTTGATGGTGATTTGTGATTCAAGATAAACAAACTGGTGGTAAACCGTAGTCTATCTCTAAAGCACTTGTTATTGATTTTGAAGACAAAAAATAAATTTCTCAAGTAGCATGATCATCCAACTGACTACAGCTGTCTAGTTTGATTCATGCTGTGAGATCAGTAGGGCTATTGGTTGAGAAATAATTCAACTAGGAATCACCTAACAATAGTATTTAATTTGTGTCCTGTTAAATGTCATCTGTTGCTGTCAACAGTGGTATCATTCCTCGTCTTGTTGGAGAAGTCCTGTCCCTTTTGTTATATCGAGGAGCTTGCTTCTTGGTCAAGATAAACAAACTGGTGGTAAACCGTAGTCTATCTCTAAAGCACTTGTTATTGATTTTGAAGACAAAAAATAAATTTCTCAAGTAGCATGATCATCCAACTGACTACAGCTGTCTAGTTTGATTCATGCTGTGAGATCAGTAGATAATACCATTTATTTGTATTCAGCTTTATCAGCAAGTTAATGTGATAATTAAGTAACAGTATGCCTTGACAAAGCTGCCAATGAAGGAAAAACGATTTGTAAATTTGCAGGTCGGCAGAAGTAGAGAAGTACAAGCGTATAGAGATGTACTTTTCCAGGTATAGCATACCTGATAGACATCTTAAATTTGCCCCCAAAAAGCCTCATCACCTTTTGAATCAAAGAAGAAGCACCAGTATTTGGAAAAAGTATGGATCTATTCTACATATTGATTCATTATCAAATTTAACAAAATCCACTTGGGCTAAGGATCTTACCACTTTTTTCCTCATAAGATAAGTTCTATGTATCTGGTATAAGGGCATTACATGTAAAGTAATTTGAAAGACCAGTCCTTACTAAACTTATAATAGAAGATGCATGTTTTGAATTATTTGGATACGTCGCTACTTTGAAATAATCATATTATATGACTGATGGGTGTTGAATCTGAATGCAAAGTTGTCATAAAATTGAATTATTATTTAATTTTTAATAAATATTGTTTTCTGTTTGTTTTGCAGTATGCTGCTGGAGTTGCGACCCACCCATTTGTGTTGGTTTCACACATGATGATAGTCAATAATGTTGGGTTAGCTTTACTTTATATATTGAACACAAATTTGAAAATTAAGCTTATAATCAATGTCTTTCAGAGCAAAGCCAGTAAAATAATACAAAAAAATTATTTTGATAAAATAACTGTGTAATACTCAGGGAAAAATAAAAGATAAGTAGTATTTTATGTTTGTTAACAAATAAATATATATTTTTCTCTTGAGTATAAGAATTAGTCTTTAAAGAGAATTTTATACATGGCATCTACAATTGGACATGACGTCAGGGATAAGGAACAAAGAATGAGACTTTATCCAACTCGTGTCCTCAAGTGGGTCAACCTATTGCCTCTTTAAGTCTGCTTGCAGGCTATTTATATTTATATAATGAAAGATTCCCGTTACACAACAAAAAGAGGTTAGATTTCCAATGCTTAGAGTTATTTAGGTTTGAACTGAATGAATTTTTAGACAGTCATACATGTACATGATTGTATCACATGTCGTACTTCAGAAAGTGTTCATAATTGCTTTTTCCTTTGCATTTTTCTTTAGTCTGGCTGGTGGAAAGCCTCCTGCAATGCCAGTGTTTGATGGGTGGAGAGATTGTTTTAGTTATCTCAAAAAAACGGTGAGTTGCAGTTGAAGATAGTGATGAAACATGTCAAGTATATCTTCTATGTAGCTGTAAGCTCAAGCGCAGATCTAGTGTGTGGTATAAAAATAACGCAGCTTTTAGTTGAGCAGGGTGTCCCTACCCGCTTCTAATGTTTTAGCAGTTAAAATTATTTATTATCGCCAGTTTTATTCATAATCTTTCTTTTTAAATGTTGTGTATTAAGGATTTGTTACAGATTCTTAGGATTATTTATTATTATTTCCTTCTTTTAGGGGAACTTGTGGCGTGGATGTAGCATTTTTCAACGGGTGTTGACAAAACCCGGATCAGACCTGATCGGACAAAACAAGACGTTGAAAAAACCCGAATCAGACGGGGTGGGATCAAGGATCGGATCATGGATCGGATCATTGATCGGATCATGGATCGGATCACAGATCGGATCACAGATCATGTGAGCGGATCATGTTAGTTCAAATTAGAAATTTTGCGCGACAAGTTATTACATCACAGGCGACGAGCGGGGAAAAAAAAAGACCGAAATACGAGTGGTCAGCGGTGAAACTACTTAAATACATAATGTCTTATAGAGACAGATCATTTGTAGTTGCGGAAAACAATCGTGTTGTGAAGCTGAAATGTTAACTGTTTACCTCGCTAAATAAAATGTTAAGCAATGTTTCAATAGTGTTGATTGTACATACATCTTTATTGCTGTAATAAACAATGGAGGTTTCGGAATAGACATCGGTAGCATCCGGAAAGGCACCAAGGAGAAAAATATGAGAAAATTCAGATTCCATCTTCAAAATCCGAGTGATTATCTTATTCTCCTAGTCTGGTTACAGATTCCCCACCAATCTAACTCTTTTTCAAAAATTATTTGCAAATTTTGCTCGACTACATCGCCTGACGAAGACCAGCAATAAGACAGTGGAAAAGTCGCGATCTCAGTAAGTTGATAATGACTTCTAATCATAGGACAAACGATTCAAAGTTTATTTACTGTATTATAACCACGCTTTACAAAATCGTCTATGGCAGCAACTTTCCTTTCAAAACGAAAATTGATGGAACTAAAGTTCGTTTTTCGCTTGTTTTATGAAGGTAACACCTGGCAACTCAGCTAAGAATGATGAGAAGAATGATTTTCAAGGAATTTATATTTCTCATTTCTTCATTTCTTTATTTCATGTATTTGCTTATTTCATCTGAGTTCTGCTTAGTATTTCTATTACTTTGACAATGAATTAACCCTTCGAAGTTTAATATCAAGTTCAAAATTAGCTCTTAATTGGTCCTTCAATTTTGTAATATAAATGAACGACCGCGACCGAAGAGCCATTCGGTACTTTCCGTCCGCCTTTCAAAGTCAGAAAATTCATTTGAATTACAAATATTTTTTGAAAGTTAATATTCATATTTGCGATTAGTTCTGCACGTGGAAAGAACGTGAGAAGTTCAAGAAATTTCAACTTCTTTTGCAGCCTTTCTCGGGCCACAAAACACATCGCTTTCACGTTACAGCCTTAGATTTCGTCCGCTCTGTCAAGTCCAGCTTGTGTTTCGTCGAAGTTGCCGATAAGGTGGCCGAAATTCGACGTCGAGGATAAATGAATGTCATTTTGTCACGAATTTCTTCAAGGTAAATAGCTCATGCATAATTTCATCTTTAAAGAAGTGCAGTATTCGTGTCTCTCGCCGTTGCCCTCGTTCAAGTCGGAGCTTTGGATACAAAAAGGAAAATCCAGCCATGCCCAGCCGCCTGGACAGTTCTATATGTACCACCTGATTTACGGGCAACAGTGAGAAATTTTAATTTTTTAGTTAATGGTTAGTTTGTTGATAGCTGAATGTGTAGTAATTTATCTCTTCATTTCTATACTCGTTTTTTATTCTATATACAGTCACTTGCACTCACAGCATGTCAAAATCAAGACATTTGTCGTAAACGCGCATGTTACTTCTCTGATTCCCAACCGTGCCCGTAGAGCAAAACCGGTGATTTTGAAAACGTTTTGAAGTAGAATGTGTTTAGGAAACCAGAGTAATTTAGTCTCCATCGAGTTAGTCACCAGATATCTCGCGTCTGCTCGAATCAGCCGAATCGAAAGGTCTTGGTTGAAACCTTGTGTTATGTGTGTTGATGAGAAAATTCAACATTCACAATAACTCTCCGCCAGGTGTTTAAATAGTTACCGGTGAACTGTCAGAGAAATCTGACAAACTACTTAAGGGTGCCCCACCAGAAGAAGAAGAAACGAGGCTCTTAGTACATGTGCCATCATACCACAGATACCGGAACATACGTTAATGGCTGTGGGAGTTATAATTAGTTTCGTGTGCGGGGAATAAATAGCCTTTATCTCAAATTGCTTTTCACTTTCTCGAAGGATGTTGAATGTAATGTTTCTTCTCTGTATTAGAATGTAAACTTTTATTATCTCCTGATGGAGTTCTGTCGATATAGATATCATTCTTACGCATTAAACTGATGTGCATACTTAAAGAATGATGTAAACGTTTTAGAAATCAATTCATTTGTATCTCGAAGTTTGGTTCTCTCTTTAGAACAACATCAAACATAGAATGTGAACTTCTCGAAATAAGAAATTCGAGGGAGGAAAGGGAAACCGGACAACGTTTAACCTGGTTAGTAATTCAGTTAACCTCTTCCGCCCTAAGATCAGTATGCATATTCTCCAAACTGTTTCCTATACATTACCTGAGGTGCTGATGAGGAGAATTTGTTTCATAATCCGGAGCTTCTCTGGTTGACCATAACCTTTATTCTCAAGAGCTTAATGTGTGATTTGGGGATGATATTGTGAGGAGAAATTAGATGCTAGTCACTCTTAGGGGTTAACAGTTTACCCTTTTACTCCCAGATCTCACTAGCAATTCTCCTTACTGTCTGCCATATTCTTGTTAACATCTCACTTTGTTATATTATTTATTGCATAATTTCATTTTATTTCTCATTATACAACTGACAATGGATGATGCTTCATCCGAAACATGTCTTGGTTTCATTTAAAAAAAAATATTTAAAAAATGAACTTCAAAAGCATCGTGTGGTTGATCAAATCGATATAAACGTCTTTACTTGTCTTCACTAGGTGCTTTTTCTACCTTTATTGATTTACTTCATCAATTTGCCTTTGCTGTACTTCATTTTTTGTCAAGTATCTCAGCAACAGTTCGCAGCCGAATTCATCAAATTATGACCTGTATGGCCCCTCACCTGCTCGTTCCTTTTACACTCGTATTAGAGTCTGACGCGATGGGGTGCAAGGGCCGGGAAAAGGTGTAAGGCGAAGCGAGAGGTGGTTTAATGAAAAACTGCTCTTTGCCCGAGTTAGGTGGGGCTGAACGAGAAATTATTTGGCTCTCTGCTAAGCCAAATAATTTCTCGTTCGGCCGCCCACACTGATGGACTGAGTGGTAGGACAATGATATTAGTTTGGAGATTTGACATTGGATCAACTAACGTTCCCCTTATTGACACGTTTTCTTTATTCTCATCACTCGTCTGCCAGATATGGTAGTAAGGAGAAGTTCTGTCTTGGTCACTAATGAGAGTTAAAGGGTTAAGCGAAGAAATTCCGCACGGTGTCAAGGCAGATTTATTTACCATGCACTTGCTTTTTATGTGATGTACATTGCGCGCCATATTTTCTTATAAAAAACAAAACGAAACAAAACAACCAAACAAAAACAATAGTAGCATACAAATGTATGTACGACTGATGTGCTGTGAACGCGTAAATCTGGATTTAACGGACTGCAAGTAGAAACTAACCGGGTCGAAAGAAAAAAAAAAGAAATGACATATTCCCTTACTTTAGAGCGCTTTTGGTGTGATTAATCTTTTTCTTTGTTTCTGTTGATAATAAATAACTGGTGTCAAAGAGTTATGTAATGGTTATCGTACATGAAAATTCATCTAACCTATCTATTATAGCGATGTTTTAGCCTGACAAATATTCCCATAACTTCGACATATTTCTAGAGAATATCTTGAAGTTGATTAAAATGGCAAGCCTAAAACTATTATTGCTAGGATTAAGCTGATAAAAAAAATTATCTGCTATTTTCCTTTTTCGTTCGCAGCCGAAAAAAACGATACATTTTGGATATTACGAAGCACTTATTTAAAGAAAGTCGTACATGTACTCTCATAACATTCTTTTTTCTTCAAGGGCAGGGTCAAGAATAGAATGAAAGCAAAAATTTGGAAATCAAGAGATACAAGGGAGGAAAATGAAGATGGAGGGAAGCATCCAATAAGGTTTGTTATTTAGTTTGTGACGACTGATTAAGTTATGTATAGTTTATGGGGCTGGTTTGCGTCCAGTAAACTGAACATTTTATTTTGCTGAAAACAAAAATATTTCGTAGTTTCTCCATTCCCCAATCTATTCGATGTCTGTTTGAAGGAGATGACTTGCAGTACTGTTTGAAGAAGTGACAATACTGCAGGCAGATACTTTGTTGATGGTAAACATTGGTATTGAAGAAATTCTTTGTCATTGTCTGTAATGTTATAATTAAAAGAAACTTGCGCGTGAAATATGTTCATAGAAGTCAATTGTCAATCAATCAAACATTGTCGATGATGTTAAACTTTTTCAACCTAAAATTCTGTTCGTTTTGAAGGTTTTTTTGAGATCTTTTAATGTGATCTTTCAGTAAGGGGCGTCCTGAAGAGAAATTTGTCGTTATCCGAAATCGCTTTTTCGAAAACTTGAGCAGAATTTTTGATAACAGTCAAATAAATTTTTTTTCCGAGAAATTGCCAAAAGTCTGGGCAGTTTTTCTAAAGATCATCGATCAACCCCCGAGCAATTATTAAGAGACGTTGCCCTTTACCGACAAGTTGCTTGACGAAAAATCCTTAATTTTTACACCACCTAAAGCTAAGCTATAAGGACTCTAATAAGACCAATAGTGCTAGTTTAAACATACTAGATGGCTTATCTGACGAAATAAAGCTAACCGTGTGCGTTTTATGTTACTGATAAATTTCTTTATCGGATTTGCAGAGTCGGAAGATGAGGATGAAAACAGGGACTCAAAGAGGATTGGAGAATTGGAATGGGAAATGCACAGAGAGATCAATGATGAAGAACTCGGCAAACTGTAAGTTGTTTGACTAACTTTACATTACGAAATTAGAGAACGATGCCAAAATACTCATTAGCTTGACTATCCAAAATATTCTGATGATAACAGCGTTGTTACAAAAACTACAAAGGTAGAAAACAACAACCATTGTAAAGTATGTTTTCCGATGTACAGTAACACAACTTTCAGGGAATGTTTTCTGCGCTGAATAAATTTAACGAAAAATCCTCCTAAGGTTAAAGAATGACCAATCACATTTCCCAGTCGAGAGGAAGTCCCAGCTTAACCTCTCAACTCCCATGAGTGACCAAGAAAGAACTTCTCCTTACAATATCTATACAATATCAAGCAGACAAGTGATGAGAATGAAGTAAAATGTCAATTGGGAGATTATAGTCGATCAAATACCAAATTTTCCGAGCTGACATCATGAAAATTGGTTTGCAGACAGTACGGAGATTTACTAATCAGATCTGGGGGTGAAAAGGTTAAATTGATTGAACGGCTGTTATTCGAGAGCTAGTGAACCAGTTAAAAGGTCATTTCAAATAAAAAAAGTTCCTAGACAGAAAATTAGTCCCTAAATTTTGTAAATATTTACAAGTCAAACATTTAAGACAAGTCACTGAAAACCGTTTCAACTCAGAAAATTTACTTTCTTAACCATTCACAGAACTCTTTGGATATCAGGTAGTCTCAGATCGACTGGGTTAATGTAGTTCTCTCTTAAGACAAAGTCTTTTAAGTGAGAGATCACATAGTTACAAAACGAACATATTTCATTTTCTTTGAAGAGCTTTTAACAGATAATGAAAACTACCAAAAGATTTACTAACTTAAAATATCAACTCCCTGTTGCTATGATTGGGTTTTTTAATATGTGTTGAACATAAGTTAATTTCATATCACTTGAACTCAGTAACACTCAACCGTGATGGGTAAGCTAAATATTAATAAACAAATGGCTGTGACAAATGAATTTTAACGCCGTATGGTTCCCAAACGTAAACGTTGTTGGTATGCACAAAATAGTTACCGTGATTTTTTTTTCTTTGTTGCCGAAGATCATTCCCGTTGTCACCACTCTAATATTAAAAAATTAATTAAAAGTTATACGCCTTCACATTATCGAAGAGAAGTTTCTGGCTTGTGAGCTAATTCCGAGAATCATGATGGTTTTCGTAATTTGTTTACTGCGTTGATTGAATCAAGTGAAGGCACGTGACTGGACGTGTGACTAAGGGAAATCATTCGCTTGAGATTCGTAGTGTTCTCGAAAACAATGAGTTGTTGACAACAACATTATTTCTCATTTTTGGTATTGTTTACCATCCCTTAAAAATAGCTCCGGCCATCCGATGGAATATACTTTGACACAAATGTTTTGGCCTTTACCGGCTATACGTTATGGCGATTCATGAATGTCTTGCGCGATTGTCGCAATTTGTCCGGCACTAGGTAACATATTTTGTGCTTCGACATGCCACAAACATCATTAAAAGTAAACTCTCTACATGGAAAAAGTAATTTGAGCGCCTGCTTTAAATCCTTGCAACTCGTTCGCGGCTAAATGTTTCAACTTTGTTTTTTCTGATCAGGAAGTTGATAATTATAAACATCGATACGAGCTTCGGTTTTTACTTCAAGAATGAGAGTACATTGACTGAGTAATGATTACTCTAGCTTTATGTTCAGTTAACATGCGTGCTGCACACGAGGTTACACGCTAGTGTGCTGTGTCCGCTCGCTCGCTAGCTTTTTATTCGAAGGTTAACACGCTTTGCGTGTTTGCCTGCTCGTGCTTCATTTTTCAACAGCGCACGCTGTATCGGTTGTAGGGTGTTATATGAAACAAAAGCATATGCACATTTAAGTGTGCTCTAGCGTACTCAGCAAGCGTGTTCGAGCCAGTTTCTTTTTTTAAGTAGAAGTGTGTTGTGAGCATGCTATTACCTTTGTCCCTATACTCATACAGAGGGTCATTTCATTGAAGGTATCCATTGTCGCATACAACTTCTCTCTTCCTAGAAATACTTTTGTGAGCGAATCACAGTACAAATAAGAGAAGCGAGTCAAGTAAGATTGTGAACTATATCCTGAAAATTCTACAAAGCAGTAACTATCGTTTTACGCTTATCATATTGATGAATGTAATTTAGACTTCATAGAGATAAGCCATTTTTTAATTGCACCCATGTTGCCGATTATAACGTTTTGAAAGAGAGATTTTCAGTTGGTTTTTAGTTGAGAGACATACTTTCCACAAACATCACCATACGTGTCTCTGCCAGCAATCTGCGTCGAAACAGAACATTTCGAATGAGTAAGATTGTCGACCGTTGCTTTAGAATTCTGCAATATTTTCATTAAATATCGGATGAATTTAATCGGTATGAGCTTTTCAAAAGGAGTTTTCACTTGAGAGATTGCAAGATGTTTCTTTTGGCACTTAAGCCGTTTACTAGCAAAAACAGGAGATTTACGCGTCGACACTTGTGCAGCAAAATCAAGGCCATTCTTGGTTCTTACATTTAAATGAAACGATTTGAAGAAAGGATCTGTTAGTACAGGTTAATAGGATTTTATTGTGTTTTAGTTTATTTTTGTTTTTATCCGAAGAGTTTTTGCGGTTTGTTTAGGGAGAAAGTACTTAGCTAATGAAAGCGGATTTTTCTAACCAACAAATGCAAACACGTCCTCCTTTAACAATGGATATGATACTTACACGGTAGGAGCATACTTGTTACATTAAACTGTTGCTAAGAAAAATTAAGTCTAAATAGTTTAAAGAGGCCGGGAATGCAAAACAACAGACTGAGTCGAAAAGCAGAACAATACCTTTGAGCTCTAAAGATAAATTTTACAATTTTTATGCATTGAGAATGTAACTTTTCATTCCAAGGCAGCCACTGTTTCGAGTAATGCATTTTTCATCAAAGGAAATAAAAAACGTTGCAGCAAGGCATAAGTGCGCTGCTAAATAAAGCGAAGGATTGTAATCGACATCAATATTTTTTTAGGATTTTTTGCGAACAAGACTCATTTCCTTCAATATTTTTCCTACATATAGAAGAATTTTGTTAAATTACTAATGCGTTCCTATAAATATCTAAGGTCCCGAAGTGCACAAGCTTTCCACCCCTAATGATGGGTGGAAAGTATTTACCTCGTTTATCTTTGTATGTTACAGCAATTGAGAGAAGAATTCTAGTGTTGAGAACCATTTCTTTAAATTTGGTGTCGAAAGGGGTACGGTGTCTAGCTTTGCAACAGAAGTGGCCAGTGATAAAATCCGAATAGTAACCGAATAGTCATATGGACTAGATCATTGGACCCTTAGACTATTTTTTGGAGCATTTCTTGGAGCATTTTTTGGACTATTTTTTTGGACCATTTTATCGGGGGGGGGGGGGGAGGCAGACCATTAGTACTTTAACTTTTTGTCATGTGAATGCGAAACTGGCACCTAAACGCTGGACTATAATTGTTATAGAAAAGATCGCCAACTCCTGTTTTCGATCCTCCTCTGTGAAGTCATGCGTGTGCCTGTTTACTCGACTTGTGCCAGTGCTAAATGATACTCACAGGTTAGTATGAATCATATTTCAGTTGCCTCACGTTTTCCTTTTTGTATGTGCCAAAAAAAGCGAGGAAAAAGCGCGATGGTTTTATAAGTAGTTTCACATCATGGAGTGTAATCCAGCTGTCAATGAAACTCTCTTGACTTATCCAAGCTCCAGATAATAAAATTTCCCGGGAAGAATCGGTCACATTTACTGACTTCTACGTTTTGCCGACGGAAAATATCTGCAAACAACAGTAGCCACCATAGTTCTACTTCGCAGGTTTCGTTGGTTTTTGGGCAAGAAGTGATTGGTAGCGGCCCAGGCAAATTGGAAAACAAACCTTGGGGAGTCGCGAGGAACCCCGGTGTCGGTGATTAACTCGTTTGTTTGCGAATCAGATAAGTAGTACCTCTGTTTTATTTATTTCAGAATGATAGCATACATGTTTGAAACACAATTTATATGTTACCATATGCCTTTTTTGTCAAACAATCAGTATGTATACACATTTGAATCCAATAAATCTACAAAACAGGACAATGAATATTTTTATTTCATTATCAATTCATTTACTTTTACTAATCACCACTATTCGCCACTATTCGTCACTGTTCGCGACTTTTCGCATTATTCGGTCGCTATTCGGGTTTTCTCACTAGCCAACAGAAGTTCGTTTGAGAGAGATAACGATGTGTTTGTTTTCGGATTATACATTTTTACCCCCAAAGAATTTACCAATATGGGTCATACGATTGGTTGTACGAGAAAATATTTTTCTTTATGAAAGGGGCTTTTTGTGATCAAGAAGGACAGGTTTTTAACTCAAACACGGAATTTCTAAACATGGATGGTACGTGTCATTTGAAATTTTAAATATTTAACTAGCTGTAGCTTAAAACCGTTGTCAAACAAATGTATCCATAAATCAGAAAACATTTTAAACGAGGGTCAAGATTAGAACCAAAAAACTCCTGTTACAGAATGTTTAGTTTGTTGCGTTTGTATTTGTTTTCTATGGCGAGATCTATGTTAAGAATATGTAGTGTGTTCGTTTCTGTTCCCATGACATTCCACTCCTTCATACTAAGTGCGTCGTCGCTTTCGTTTAGCCTTCTGCTTGCCAGGTGATGATTTGTAGGACGTTGTCACGTTCTCTTTGCAAACTGCTGTCTTCACAGCGCAGAGGCGATTTTCCAGGTAAATGTTCTCCATCAAAGCATGAAGTATATTATCACCTTCCTGAAGTGACTGCCTGTTTAAAGACTCGATAGGATTGGTAGTGCTTGGTCCCTGTTCCCAATCCTTGTCGTCCATTTCCTTAAAAGCCCTTGTAAACATGGTCAGGTGATTTACACGGAACCACCATTTACTCCAATGCTCTAGCTTCGTCCAGTCTTTGTTGTGGATGGTGTCAAATTCCGAGACCAACAAATTGCCTTCCTTCTTGTAATTGTCTGGTGCCAGAGAGCGCATCGAAAAGCAACAAAACATTTCTTTTTCGCACTCGTCTTCGATTTTGCTTGCTAGGGCTTTTAATATGCGAACTAGTGTCATTCATGCAAACAAGCCTGCAGGCTCTTTTAACTGATCGCTGCCAGTGAACCTTGCATCTCCTGATCACTTTCCGGGAAAGGTCTTCACCCAGACACTGTTGATTTCCTTTGTATTGTCCATCATCAAAGTCAACCAAGATAGATTTCAAATTCTTGCCATTTGCGAAGCGGGTATGATCAAACGTCACTTTTTTTAAAATCGTGGCGATGGACTTAGCGTAACTCTCACTGTCTTGCCTACTACATATAACTCTTGCTACCGCATTATACACGCACGTTTCGTCGTTAAAAGAAACAACGTTTAGAAGGTATGGGAAGAAGTCATTACCAGTAGAAGTAACGTCCATGAATAAATCCTCTGTTGTACTCAACAGTGCAGATTGAAATGGAGCCATGAAGAAGGCATACTTTCTGCAAGAAGTAAAGAGGTACTCGCTCCCTTTCATCTGATATTGACCCATCATCTGGTTGACTTATTCAATTACCATACAACTGGTTGCTTTTCACTTTTTTCCGAATTTTATCGAATCGGAGCACCTCTTCGAGTGGGCGTAGCTCTCTGTAAACAGACGTCCATTTGCCAAGGGCTATCTTCCTCTCTTTTTAAACGCAGTCGGCATTTGCTGCAGGCGAACTAGCTTCGGCTGGGACGTAACCAATTCCAAGGCCCTTCACACTGTCTTTTGTTTTTTTTTAGCTGTCATCGGAAACAACTCTTTGGATGTCTTTCACTCTGCTTGATATGCTGTGTGGAGCTGGTTTGTTGCGATTGTGTCGAGTTCCCGGTACAAGACCAACCATCGCCTTCCATCGTCATTGCAGGGCCATATGTAGACCATATGCAAACTACATGGTGCAGATGAAAGAAGAGATTAATTTTCCCAGTGACGTAAGCATCGATTTATCTTTTGTCTTTTAGAGACCACATACTCACAGTCAGGGCCAGCACAAGTTTTCACGCCTTCACAAGGCCCCCGTCTCACGTACAAGGATGTCTTCTTACCTTCTACAATTATGTTGTTCTTCATCGTTTGCGAGCCTCTTATTGGCAGTTGGTTGTCATCCCAGATAAAATGTGGCCGAGTATTGGCTTCAAAAGGCAACCTGCGCCAATCTCTTAAGGTGGCCAATGGTTTCTGTGAGGACTGTAGGTCAGTCTCGAATCCGGGAAATTCGTATTGATCTTTGTCTGTCAGCTTGTGCCAAGTATCAGAATGCTTCAAAACTTCCTTTAACTTTGGTAGGTGATGGTGTCCACGTCCACTCCTTTTCTTGTAAGTTTGGGTTGTCCAATACACCCAAACTGAGTCCGATGGACCAAGGTCATGAACAACCAGACTCGCCGGAAGTCAGTTCGCGAGAGACTTAGTAAATATACAACAAAGTATAGAGTTGCGGACTGGGTGGAAATACATGTCGGCAAACGGCCGGACTCCATCAAATCCGATGGAGACGGGTTGCCGTGGCAAGAGTATATCGAACTCGCCGCGTGTTAGTTCGCTAGATACTTAGAAAACATACAGCAAAGTAGAGTAGCGAAAGGGGTGAAAAATGTCGGTAACGGACTTCGTCGGATCCAATGGAGACGGATTGCCGTGGCAAGAGTCCATCGGACTCGCCGCATGTCAATTCGCGATAGTCTTAGAAAATATACAGCAAGGTAGAGTATAGTGAAAGGGATGGAAAATGTCGGCAAACGGACTCCGTCGGATCCGATAGAGACGGGTCGCTGTGGAAAGAGACCATCGGACATCGCCCCTTGTCAGTTCGCGAGACACTTAGAAATATAAAGCAATGTTGAGTATAGTGAAAGGGATGGAAAATGTCGGCAAATGGCCTCCTTCGGATCCGATGGAGACGGGTTGCCCTGGCAGCATCTGCGCACTTTAATAATTTACCTGAACTTAAACTTTCACCAAATATCTCCGCCGATGAAATACGTCACAAATAAACTCCCAATCAACGAGTCAAGGTCTAAAGCCTTAACGATCACCGGAAAGCGCCTGGCGTCTAAGATCAATAATGAACTTGTTGTCACAGTTGAGGACAATAGGCTCGTAAATGGAAAAAGTCCAACACTTTTAGGTTTAACAATCGTAAAACGATAGTTACTGCTTTGTAGAATTTGCAGGATATAGTTCACAATCTTACTTGACTCGCTTCTCTTATTTGTACTGTGATACGCTCACAAAAGTATTTCTAGGAAGAGAGAAGTTGTATGCGACAATGGATACCTTCAATGAAATGACCCTCTGTATGAGTATAGGGACAAAGGTAATAGCATGCTCACAACACACTTCTACTTAAAAAAAGAAACTGGCTCGAACACGCTTGCTGAGTACGCTAGAGCACACTTAAATGTGCATATGCTTTTGTTTCATATAACACCCTACAACCAATACAGCGTGCGCTGTTGAAAAATGAAGCACGAGCAGGCAAACACGCAAAGCGTGTTAACCTTCGAATAAAAAGCTAGCGAGCGAGCGGACACAGCACACTAGCGTGTAACCTCGTGTGCAGCACGCATGTTAACTGAACATAAAGCTAGAGTAATCATTACTCAGTCAATGTACTCTCATTCTTGAAGTAAAAACCGAAGCTCGTATCGATGTTTATAATTATCAACTTCCTGATCAGAAAAAACAAAGTTGAAACATTTAGCCGCGAACGAGTTGCAAGGATTTAAAGCAGGCGCTCAAATTACTTTTTCCATGTAGAGAGTTTACTTTTAATGATGTTTGTGGCATGTCGAAGCACAAAATATGTTACCCAGTGCCGGACAAATTGCGACAATCGCGCAAGACATTCATGAATCGCCATAACGTATAGCCGGTAACAGCCGAAACATTTGTGTCAAAGTATATTCCATCGGATGGCCGGAGCTATTTTTAAGGGATGGTAAACAATACCAAAAATGAGAAATAATGTTGTTGTCAACAACTCATTGTTTTCGAGAACACTACGAATCTCAAGCGAATGATTTCCCTCAGTCACACGTCCAGTCACGTGCCTTCACTTGATTCAATCAACGCAGTAAACAAATTACGAAAACCATCATGATTCTCGGAATTAGCTCACAAGCCAGAAACTTCTCTTCGATAATGTGAAGGCGTATAACTTTTAATTAATTTTTTAATATTAGAGTGGTGACAACGGGAATGATCTTCGGCAACAAAGAAAAAAAAATCACGGTAACTATTTTGTGCATACCAACAACGTTTACGTTTGGGAACCATACGGCGTTAAAATTCATTTGTCACAGCCATTTGTTTATTAATATTTAGCTTACCCATCACGGTTGAGTGTTATTGAGTTCAAGTGATATGAAATTAACTTATGTTCAACACATGTTAAAAAAACCAATCATAGCAATAGGGAGATGATATTTTAAGTTGGTAAATCTTTTGGTAGTTTTCATTATCTGTTAAAAGCTCTTCAAAGAAAATGAAATATGTTCGTTTTGTAACTATGTGATCTCTCACTTAAAAGACTTTATCTTAAGAGGGAACTACATTAACCCAGTCGATCTGAGACTACCTGATATCCAAAGAGTTCTGTGAATGGTTAAGAAAGTAAATTTTCTGAGTTGAAACGGTTTTCAGTGACTTGTCTTAAATGTTTGACTTGAATATTTACAAAATTAAGGGACTAATTATCTGTCTAGGAATTTTTTTTTTATTTGAAATGACCTTTTAACTGGTTCACTAGCTCTCGAATAACAGCCGTTCAATCAATTTAACCTTTTCACCCCCAGATCTGATTAGTAAATCTCCGTACTGTCTACCAACCAATTTTCATGATGTCAGCTCGGAAAATTTGGTATTTGATCGACTATAATCTCCCAATTGACATTTTACTTCATTCTCATCACTTGTCTGCTTGATATTGTATAGATATTGTAAGGAGAAATTCTTCCTTGGTCACTCATGGGAGTTAAGAGGTTAAGCTGGGACTTCCTCTCGACTGGAAAATGTGATTGGTCATTCTTTAACCTTAGGAGGATTTTTCGTTAAATTTATTCAGCGCAGAAAACATTCCCTGAAAGTTGTGTTACTGTACATTGGAAAACATACTTTACAATGGTTGTTGTTTTCTACCTTTGTAGTTTTTGTAACAACGCTGTTATCATCAGAATATTTTGGATAGTCAAGCTAATGAGTATTTTGGCATCGTTCTCTAATTTCGTAATGTAAAGTTAGTCAAACAACTTACAGTTTGCCGAGTTCTTCATCATTGATCTCTCTGTGCATTTCCCATTCCAATTCTCCAATCCTCTTTGAGTCCCTGTTTTCATCCTCATCTTCCGACTCTGCAAATCCAATAAAGAAATTCATCAGTAACATAAAACGCACACGGTTAGCTTTATTTCGTCAGATAAGCCATCTAGTATGTTTAAACTAGCACTATTGGTCTTATTAGAGTCCTTATAGCTTAGCTTTAGGTGGTGTAAAAATTAAGGATTTTTCGTCAAGCAACTTGTCGGTAAAGGGCAACGTCTCTTAATAATTGCTCGGGGGTTGATCGATGATCTTTAGAAAAACTGCCCAGACTTTTGGCAATTTCTCGGAAAAAAAATTTATTTGACTGTTATCAAAAATTCTGCTCAAGTTTTCGAAAAAGCGATTTCGGATAACGACAAATTTCTCTTCAGGACGCCCCTTACTGAAAGATCACATTAAAAGATCTCAAAAAAACCTTCAAAACGAACAGAATTTTAGGTTGAAAAAGTTTAACATCATCGACAATGTTTGATTGATTGACAATTGACTTCTATGAACATATTTCACGCGCAAGTTTCTTTTAATTATAACATTACAGACAATGACAAAGAATTTCTTCAATACCAATGTTTACCATCAACAAAGTATCTGCCTGCAGTATTGTCACTTCTTCAAACAGTACTGCAAGTCATCTCCTTCAAACAGACATCGAATAGATTGGGGAATGGAGAAACTACGAAATATTTTTGTTTTCAGCAAAATAAAATGTTCAGTTTACTGGACGCAAACCAGCCCCATAAACTATACATAACTTAATCAGTCGTCACAAACTAAATAACAAACCTTATTAGATGCTTCCCTCCATCTTCATTTTCCTCCCTTGTATCTCTTGATTTCCAAATTTTTGCTTTCATTCTATTCTTGACCCTGCCCTTGAAGAAAAAAGAATGTTATGAGAGTACATGTACGACTTTCTTTAAATAAGTGCTTCGTAATATCCAAAAATGCATCGTTTTTTTCGGCTGCGAACGAAAAAAGGAAAATAGCAGATAATTTTTTTTATCAGCTTAATCCTAGCAATAATAGTTTTAGGCTTGCCATTTTAATCAACTTCAAGATATTCTCTAGAAATATGTCGAAGTTATGGGAATATTTGTCAGGCTAAAACATCGCTATAATAGATAGGTTAGATGAATTTTCATGTACGATAACCATTACGCAACTCTTTGACACCAGTGTTTTAGTATCAACAGAAACAAAGAAAAAGATTAATCACACCAAAAGCGCTCTAAAGTAAGGGAATATGTCATTTCTTTTTTTTTTCTTTCGACCCGGTTAGTTTCTACTTGCAGTCCGTTAAATCCAGATTTACGCGTTCACAGCACATCAGTCGTACATACATTTGTATGCTTGTATTGTTTTTGTTTGGTTGTTTTGTTTCGTTTTGTTTTTTATAAGAAATTATGGCGCGCAATGTACATCACATAAAAAGCAGGTGCATGGTAAATAAATCTGCCTTGACACCATGCGGAATTTCTTCGCTTAACCCTTTAACTCTCATTAGTGACCAAGACAGAACTTCTCCTTACTACCATACCTGGCAGACGAGTGATGAGAATAAAGAAACGTGTCAATTAGGGGAATATTAGTTGATCCAATTTCAAATCTCCAAACTAATATCATTGTCCTACCACTCAGTCCATCAGTGTGGGCGGCCGCACGAGAAATTATTTGGCTTGGCAGAGAGCCAAATAATTTCTCGTTCAGCCCCACCTAACTCGGGCAAAGAGCAGTTTTTCATCAAACCACCTCTCGCTTCGCCTTACACCTTTTCCCGGCCCTAGCGCCCCATCGCGTCAGACTCTAATACGAGTGTAAAAAGAACGAGCAGCTGAGGGGCCATACAGGTCATAATTTGATGAATTCGGCTGCGAACTGTTGCTGAGATACTTGAAAAAAAAATGAAGTACAACAAAGGCAAATTGATGAAGTAAATCAATAAAGGTAGAAAAAGCACCTGGTGAAGACAAGTAAAGACGTTTATATCGCTTTGATCAACCACACGATGCTTTTGAAGTTCATTTTTTAAATATTTTTTTTAATGAAAACAAGACATGTTTCGGATGAAACATCATCCATTGTCAGTTGTATAATGAGAAATAAAATGAAATTATGCAATAAATCGTATAACAAAGTGAGATGTTAACAAGAATATGGCAGACAGTAAGGAGAATTGCTAGTGAGATCTGGGAGTAAAAGGGTAAACCGTTAACCCCTAAGAGTAACTAGCATCTAATTTCTCCTCACAATATCATCCCCAAATCACACATTAAGGTCATGAGAATAAAGGATATGGTCAACCAGAGAAGCTCTGGATTATGAAACAAATTCTCCTCATCAGCACCGTAGATAATGTATAGGGAACAGTTTGGAGAATATGCATACTGATTTTAAGGCGGATGGGGTTAACTGAATTACTCACCAGAAAGTTGTCCGGTTTCTCTTTCCTCCCTCGAATTTCCTATTTCGAGAAGTTCACATTCTATGCTTGATGTTTTCCTAAGGAGAGAACCAAACTTCGAGATATAAATGAATTGATTTCTAAAACGTTCACATCATTCTTTAAGTATGCACATCAGTTTAATGCGTAAGAACGGTATCTATATCGACAGAACTCCATCAGGAGATAATAAAAGCTTACATTCTAATACAGAGAAGAAACATTACATTCAACATCCTTCGAGAAAGTGAAAATCAATTTGAGAAAAAGGCTATTTATTCCCCGCACACGAAACTAATTATAACTCCCACAGCCATTAATGTATGTTCCGGTATCTGTGGTATGATGGCACATGTACTAAGAGCCTCGCTTCTTCTTCTTCTGGTGGGGCACCCTTAAGTAGTTTGTCAGATTTCTCTGACAGTTCACCGGTAACTATTTAAACACCTGGCAGAGAGTTATTGTGAATGTTGAATTTTCTCACCAAAACACATAACACAAGGTTTCAACCAAGACCTTTTGATTCGGCTGATTCGAGCAGGCGCGAGATATCTGGTGTTATACTAACTCGATGGAGACTAAATTACTCTGGTTTCCTAAATACATTCTACTTCAAAACGTTTTCAAAATCACCGGTTTTGCTCTACGGGCACGGTTGGGAATCAGAGGAGTAACATGCGCGTTTACGACAAATCTAATTTTGTATCCAAAGCTCCGACTTGAACGAGGGCAACGGCGAGAGACACGAATACTGCACTTCTTTAAAGATGAAATTGCGCATGAGCTATTTACCTGGAAGAAATTCGTGACAAAATGACATTCATTTATCCTCGACGTCGAATTTCGGCCACCTTATCGGCAACTTCGACGAAACACAAGCTGGACTTGACAGAGCGGACGAAATCTAAGGCTGTAACGTGAAAGCGATGTGTTTTGTGGGCCGAGAAAGGCTGCAAAAGAAGTTGAAATTTCTTGAACTTCTCACGTTCTTTCCACGTGCAGAACTAATCGCAAATATGAATATTAACTTTCAAAAAATATTTGTAATTCAAATGAATTTTCTGACTTTGAAAGGCGGACGGAAAGTACCGAATGGCTCTTCGGTCGCGGTCGTTCATTTATATTACAAAATTGAAGGACCAATTAAGAGCTAATTTTGAACTTGATATTAAACTTCGAAGGGTTAATTTATTGTCAAAGTAATAGAAATACTAAGCAGAACTCAGATGAAATAAGCAAATACATGAAATAAAGAAATGAAGAAATGAGAAATATAAATTCCTTGAAAATCATTCTTCTCATCATTCTTAGCTGAGTTGCCAGGTGTTGCCTTCATAAAACAAGCGAAAAACGAACTTTCGTTCTATCAATTTTCGTTTTGAAAGGAAAGTTGCTGCCATAGACGAGTTTGTAAAGCGTGGTTATAATACAGTAAATAAACTTTGAATCGTTTGTCCTATGATTAGAAGTCATTATCAACTTACTGAGATCGCGACTTTCCACTGTCTTATTGCTGGTCTTCGTCAGGCGATGTAGTCGAGCAAAATTTGCAAATAATTTTTGAAAAAGAGTTAGATTGGTGGGGAATCTGTAACCAGACTAGGAGAATAAGATAATCACTCGGATTTTGAAGATGAAATCTGAATTTTCTCATATTTCTCTCCTTGGTGCCTTTCCGGATGCTACCGATGCCTTTTCCGAAACCTCCATTGTTTATTACAGCAATAAAGATGTATGTACAATTAACACTATTGAAACATTGCTTAACATTTTATTTAGCGAGGTAAACAGTTAACATTTCAGCTTCACAACACGATTGTTTTCCGCAACTACAAATGATCTGTCTTTATAAGACATTATGTATTTAAGTAGTTTCACCGCTGACCACTCGTATTTCGGTCTTTTTTTTACCCCGCTCGTCGCCTGTGATGTAGTAACTTGTCACGCAAAATTTCTAATTTGAATTAACATGATCCGCTCACATGATCTGTGATCCGATCTGTGATCCGATCTGTGATCCGATCTGTGATCCGATCTGTGATCCGATCCATGATCCGATCCATGATCCGATCCATGATCCGATCCTTGATCCCACCCCGTCTGATTCGGGTTTTTTCAATGTCCTGTTTTGTCCGATCAGGTCTGATCCGGGTTTTGTCAACACCCGTTGAAAAATGCTACATCCACGCCACAAGTTCCCCTAAAAGAAGGAAATAATAATAAATAATCTTAAGAATCTGTAACAAATCCTTAATACACAACATTTAAAAAGAAAGATTATGAATAAAACTGGCGATAATAAATAATTTTAACTGCTAAAACATTAGAAGCGGGTAGGGACACCCTGCTCAACTAAAAGCTGCGTTATGTTTATACCACACACTAGATCTGCGCTTGAGCTTACAGCTACATAGAAGATTCACTCACTTTATTTTTCTTTTTCTTACAAAATAATTTAGATTATGTTGACCCGCAGATAGCAAATTTGCTATTCGAGGCGGGTCAATCATCACCAAACATTATTTACAATATATAAAGAAAATTAAAAACTAAATAGTTAGATATTGTTAAATTATAAAGAGAAGCATAACTGGTAAATACATCAATAGTTGTTCAATAAAGTATAGAAGCAAATAAATTAGTACTGAGCAATCGGATCAATTTGTTTTAATTATGCAGTCCTTAAGTTTAGAGATCTTTTCAACATCAAGATAAGAATCTTCATTATCTAGTATCTGAAATAAAGACGTTTTAATTTGTTTATTAAAGGAATGTTTTGATAACGTTTTGAATTCTTTCGGTATCTTATTCCAAATTTTGACACCAACACGCGAGAGAGCCTTTTTTTGTAGGTTAAGTCTAGAGTACTTTGTACTAAAGAGCTGCGATTTGGATGATCGAGTATTGTAGGTATGAATATGAGATGTTTTAGTAAATAGTTTCAAAATATTAATGGGAGCCCTCTGGTTGTGCACGTCAAACATAAGTTTACTTACGGCTTCATAATATAGGAACGTAACAGGCAGAATTTTTGCTTTGGCAAATAAAGGGATGGCATGCTCTCTTCGATCGGTGAAATAGATTAAGCGCAAAACTCGCTTTTGAAGAACTAAAATCTTGTTTAAATAAGCATTTGACGCATTGCCCTAGGCAAGGAGTCCATAAGTTATATAAGGTAGAATTAATGAATTGTAAATATTTACAAGGACAGTAGAGGGAACGAAGTACCTCAGCTTTGCAATCATCCCTATTGTTTTACTTATTTTTACGATAACAGAGTCAACATGGTTTTTCCATGACAAATTTTGATCAATTAAAACGCCTAGATATTTGATATAACTTTTTTGCTCTAAACTAACTCTTCGGTTTGTCTCACAATCTAAAATACCTATTTGTGGAGAAAAATGCATTTTTTTCTGACGAGGACGAAAAATTAAGAAATTTGATTTTTTTGTATTCAATGTCAACCTATTTGTAGTTAACCAGTCATGTACGTTATTCAACTCTACATTAACCGTTTGCTCGATCGCCTTAAGATTCTTATCAGCATAAAGTATATTAGTATCATCCGCAAAGAGATAAAATTTTAGTTTATCAGAACAAAGGTGAATGTCATTTATGTAAAGTAAAAATAGAAGAGGTCCAAGGACTGATCCCTGGGGGACACCACAGGGGGAGATAAGTTTTGTTGATAAGTGCTCTCCAATCTGAATTGTTTGTGTTCTATTTTTTAAATATGATTGAAACCAGTCATTTATCAATCCACGGAAACCGTAAAAGTTCAATTTATCGAGTAATATTTCATGATTGACCGTATCAAATGCCTTTTTCAGGTCAATGAAGACACCGCATGAGAAGTACCGTTTATCCATATTACGTAGTATATCTTCGACAATATCAAGTACTGCATGCTCTGTGGAATGTGACTTGCGAAAGCCATACTGTGAGGAGTACAATAGGTTGTTTTTGTCAATAAATTCCTTCATCCGGTAGTACAAAAGTTTTTCAAAAATCCTATTAAAATTAGACAAAAGAGATATTGGTTGATAGTTTGAAGGGTCGGTCTCGTCGTCACTTTTATATATTGGCGTTATTTTAGAAATCTTAAGTTTTGAAGGATAGACACCAAGTATAACAGATAAATTGAAAATATGAGTAAGAACTGGAGATATGATATTGCAAGAAGATTTAAGCAGTTGTGTAGGGCAGGAGTATAAGCCACAGGATTTACTATTTGGTAGGGATAATATTTCCTGTTTAACTTCTTCTGGTGTAATGGGTTTGAAAAAGAAGGAAGAATCAGGTGATTTCAATTTACCAAGATAACTCATATAGTTATCTTTCTTTGGCAATTTACTTGCTAGTAAATTACCAACATTTGCAAAATGCTTATTTAGAATATTTGGTAATCTGGAAGGATTTTGTGTTATTTGATTGTTATTGCTTGGGTCTTTCAGCTTCGTTAACACTCTGCTTTTTGTCCTTTGGTTATTTATTAATTCATTTATTACTTTCCACGTCTTTTTCATATTATTTGTATTTTTCTCAAAGAAATCATAGTAATAACGTTTTTAACTCAAACGAATAAGGTTTGTAATTTTATTTCTATAATATTTATATTTGCTGCGTATTCCATTTACATATAGCTTGTTCTTTATTTTTATTGATGTCCTTATTCCTTTTGTTATCCACGGTTTTGCAAGTTGTTTAATTTTACGTTTGGATAAAATTTTAACAGGCGCATGGTTATTCACGACTGAATTTAATTTTCTGTAGAAAGATGAGAATAGTTCATCAATATTATTTGTTTTTGAGGCAATAATAGCATCCCAGTCGATCGCGGACAAATCATTATTAAATTCCTCAGAGGAGAATTGAGAGAAGTCGCGTTTTTTAATTGTTTTCTTGACAGGTTTGTCTCGCTTAGATTTCAAAATACAAAATTGAGAAAAATGATCAGAGACATCGGTAATAATGTTTCCACTAATTAGAACTTGATCAGGATTATTAACGAAAATATTATCAATAATTACGTACGCGTGTTGGTTTGTCAATAGTTGGAAGAAGATAAAAACTCTGTAGGGCCGGTAGGAAATCCTGACTATATGAAGATGATTCCGTCTTTAAAAGACATAGGTTAAAGTCACTCATTAAATAAAGTGTTTTCCCAGTGGAAGCCAGCTTTTCGATTGTATCATTAAAATATTCAATGAATGAGTCATTCAAGCTTTCATTGTTTTCAATTACAACTAGTTTTTCCATGTGTTCGCTGGAAGTGTCCTTTCAGTTTTATAAAAAACTTTTTTTGTTGTTTGTATTTCTCTAGTTAAGTTTAGTTATTTACATCTCCTAGAATCATGATGTGTCAGTCTTAGCGTGCCATTCCTCGAAAGTCGAAAATGGTCGGACAGTGTAAAATTATTTAGTTGGTAAAAAATATTGGATGTACGTTGAATTATTTGGGTTCTGCCTTTCAGATGGCTGAAATCCATGATGCTATGGAGTTGCTCCGTATTGAAGTAGAGAGAGGGAAGAAGACCCAAGAGACGAAGATAGAGAGAGGCGGAGAAGAGAAAGGGAGACAAGCAGACAGGAGGACAGAGACAGGTTAAGGCAAGAGAGGAGGGTCGAGGAGGAACGGCGCGGAGAGACAACTGTCCAACCGCGTCAACCCTTACGGCAACCTCCACGTCAACCTCCACGTCGTCCCAATAAGTAATCTAAACTGCTTCCTACTGTTGGATACATTTTTAACCGTTTAATTTTGTTTTCCCAAGTCTTATTCGCGTATTTTTCAAACTTAAAATACATGATATAGCATGGCGCATTAACATACGAAACATCCCTTCGAGTGTTGAATATGTCTCGGAGTGCGAGCAGTGATCGAGAGAAATATTGTTTTTCCCTAAATTAAAATTAATTACACGCAAACGGACAAACAGAAAGGAAACGTAAAGCCCGGCGCACACTAGAGCTATCAGCTGAGCTGAGCGTCACTCGTGGCTGTTGGCGTAAGCTGTTTCCTCAAGTGTGCGGTGTCATGTTCTGCGATTTTTGTCACGCGTGCCATGAGCTCAGAATATTCAACATGTTGAATAATTTCGTGCACGAGTGAACATTGACTCACAGTGTGCGCGCGTTTTGAGCTATCAGCTCAGGAATCAATGCGAACGCGCGTGCGTCCTTGCCAGGACGGGGATATCAGCGCTAAAATTTCTTGAATGAAGTTCTGTCTAGTCGGTGATATTGTCTGAATTTTTCTGGATCTTCATAATTCAATTCGCGAACAATATTTGCACATGCCCCTTGGGTTTGGCGGCGTGAAACCCAAGATTTTACCCACATCTTTCGGTTAGCTGCTCTCAAGCGTCTTCGTCTTCGTCGCAGCATTGAAAGGGAAAGCAAAACCTCTTCATCCTCCGACGAGCTTGAATCTAGATTTTCACCGACATCTGCCATCTTGACTTCAATAAAACATGGCAAGGACGCATGCGCGTTCGCATTGATTCCTGAGCTGATAGCTCAAAACGCGCGCACAATGTGAGTCAATGTTCACTCGTGCACGAAATTATTCAACATGTTGAATATTCTGAGCTCATGGCACGCGTGACAAATATCGCAGAACATGACACCGCACACTTGAGGAAACAGCTTACGCCAACAGCCACGAGTGACGCTCAGCTCAGCTGATAGCTCTAGTGTGCGCCGGGCTTAAAGGTAACACCGAACCATTTCATTTGCGTACGAATTACTTTGTAACCATAGCGTTGGCATTCACATGTAAAAATAACATGTTAAACATGTCACATTTTTGCGGGAGGTCTTCCAGTAATTCACTCCTATTTGTTTAATGAAAAGGACATGGCCGCATGGAGATACAACTGACCCTCTCTTAATGAAATGGCAATCCACTTTAATTTCGTTGCAAAAGACACAACTGTTATTCAATCGTAGAGACTATGTAATTTTCATGATTTCGCGCGAAGGGTCACGTGGTTTTTACAGCTATTGTTATAACAAAAGTCTTTATTTCCTTGCAGAGAAATGTTACAACTGTGGATACATGTAATGCAAATTTTACGGCAGTAATATAATTTAATTATACACTAATTTATCATAATTAATCTACCGACGCAGATAGTGGCGTAAAATCTTGCAGTATATAAACTGTTAATCACATATTACACCGTTATATATATATTCCCAAATGCAGATTGCATGTAGACACAGAAGGTAGACTTAGTTCAAGAACAATTTCCTTTTGTCCAAATTGATCTCACACCTGACAATTAACATCTTATAACTTCTTTATCAACTTGCTGAGGTCATATTCCATGGTGATGGAACCTTTGGAATAAAGGGGGTAAGTTTCTGCTGCGTCGGTGGGAGAGTATAGCATGGTAATTTAGTATTATTGACTGAGTTGATAAGGTAAATTGGTCATTGTAAAGAGTTTAACAGCTGATGTTTCGAGTGTTGGCCCTTCGTCAGAGCGATTGAGACTGTTACCCTTAGGAATAGTCTACTAAATGACATCACTGACCTGTACCTGGTTTTAAGCGTAATCTCAAAACTTACCTTTTGAGCCAAGCTTTCAGTTTGTTGTCTCCAATAATGTGGTGTTTTTATCTTCTTTAGGGAATTGTAAGGTTTTGTTAACAATTATCTATATGTAACTTTATAATGGTTTAGTTAGCTTCCATTATCATAAAAAATGTATATTTTTTATTTAATTTTAATTTTTTATTTTCAGAGCAGCATATTTGATCATGCATATATGTGAGCCCTATAAATTCTAATTATGCTTATTATTATTATAATAATGTCCATTGCTGAAATATTCTCAGCCCATGTCTGAAAATGTACTTTTAAAGCGTGACACCTACATTCTTCTTAAAATCATTGTCTTATGCCTTCTGAGCTGAGTACTTTCAGTGTTTTACTTAACCATTTAATTTCACTCTCATGAGTGACCAAGACATCATGTTTTCCTTACATTTTCAATTCAATATCAATTAAGCAAAAAAAGTGATGAGAATAAAGAAAAGTATCATTAAGGGGATTATTTAAATTGATCCAATAACAAATTCTTCGAACTAGCATCATAAGAACGGTATGGCAGACAGTAAGGAGAATTACTTTTGGGAGGTAGGGTCTGTTTACATGGAGGTGGGGGACCCCAGGTAGTTGAGGTAACCTGCCAAGGTGGGGTAACCCGCCTTTCCATATAATCTCTCCTTTTATCTTGATCACGTTTACATGATAGGTTGGGTAACCCTGTCAACCGGGGTGACAATTTACCATGTAAACGTCTAAAGGCGGGGTAACCCGCCTAGCCGGGGTCGCATTCATGGCAAAAAGCTCAAAAGCTAAACACGTAAACTTTGTACATTTCCCAGCCGTCTTATGGCAGAAATCACCAGAAATCGCAACGGACACACAAGGAGTGTAAAGTGTTCACATTTCGGAATATTTAGCGTTGTAAATCGACCGTATTTCGTTTCCCAAACTATTCCTTATGACGTATAAGTCTACGATTCCTCGCGTAGCCTAACACCGCGTAACACAACACCGCGTAACACAACGCGTGACGCTTTCATAAATAAATACATGTCCGAGAATTAATCTTTCGTCTTTCTCGAGATGTGAGCTTGGGACGCCTCTGCTCAAACTCCCTAATTGCAAGCGCAACAACAACCTCAAGAAACCTCATCTCAGCATCCCGGGGTTGTAAGATTGCGTGTAAACGCGTTTTATTTTACGACACCTCCACGTAAACAAGCCCTTAAAAGGTTAAAGGGAAAGATTGCAGTTTACACAATGTGAATAACGACTGATTGAAATATATTAGGGGAATGAGTTTTAATTACGGCATTTTAACAGTTCTTCCATGGAATAAGTGTTTTTCTCTCGACATCTTAAACTAATACATGCTGGTATGACGTGTTTAACAAGGGAGAAATATTTTGGTGCAGCATGTACTTTGTGCCCAGTCTGCAGCCTGCAGTCTCAATTTTGGTCTTAACAAATCATCAATTGATTTTTCATGGAATTTGAAATTTTCAAGCACTACGCTCCCCTGCAAAAACAATCCTATTTTATTTATAATTTATGTTTATTTTAATGCCATCACATTTAGACTATTTTATTCTCTCAAACTTATATTTTATTCTTATTTACCTGATAGGGAAAATAGAGCTACTATTTTAAATGTGTTTTACCTTTATTTTAAACCTATTTTAAAACAAGATTGAACAATGTGGTGTATTTTATTTCTAGTTTCTCAAAACAAGTAGAAAAATAACCAACAAAACAGACTATTTTAATCCTATTTTCATTTCTTACATCAGTAAACCAGTGATAAAATAGGCTGTTTTATTCATATTTTCAGCTGATAGGACATGCTATGGCCATTTCCTTTGGAAAATATGAAAAAAAAGGCCATCACAATCCTATTTTATCAAAGAAAATGTTGAATAATTACAAAATGGGTTTAAAATAGACTGTTTTATTTCTATTTTTTGAGGTGGATTCCATTTCATTTCCAAAATATGCATTAAATAGTCTATTTTGATTCTATTTTCTCCTAAGTATCCTAGACCCACAATGATTAAAACAGCAACTAGACGTGTGGTGTAATAACCTGTCATATTTTATTCCTATTTTATTTGTGAATTCAAGCTTGACTAACAATGTATTGTTGTTCTATATTACAAAATATAAATTTAAGGCAGCTGTTTTGTACTTGCACCAATCATATCTTCACAAGATACAGTGGAATTTAAAAGTCACAGTTTCTGTGTTAGCAAGATAAATTGAAAACGTCAGACCGACGTTTTTCATCTGCGTTGTTGTAGCTTTCAAGTTTCCGATTGAATTTCTTTCTTTGCCAAAGAGTTGAACGCCAAGGCTTGCCTTTAGCATCGAATCTCCACTTTTTACTGCCCGGATCGTTGCTTGGGTCATGTTTAACTGAAACTGATCAACAAATCGATCAGCAGGAGATCTAAACGCAAACATGATGCCTAATTCAAAATTGCCCAAGAAAGACAAACAACTACTTCTCAACTTCTCGCGCGCTTTTCACTTCACACAGCTGATAAAAGAGCCTACTCGAATATCTGACACCTCACGGACCTTGATTGACCTGATTTTTGTCAATAATGAACATCGCATTGTTAAATCTGGTGTTGTTTCGTTTCCATTGAGCGACCATTACCTGGTGTTTTGCATTCTAAAGACTGGTGTGCACACAAAAGCACATCCAAGAATGTTTGAGTATCGCTCTTACAAGAATTTCGATGCGAATGCATTTAACGAAGATCTTAGGAATGTTCCTTGGCACGTCGTTGACAATGAAAACAATATCGATGACGCTTTATTAACTTGGAACAAACTGTTTTCAGAAGTTGCAGACGATCATGCACCTGTCAAACGACGACGTGTGAAGGGAACACCTATTCCTTGGATGAATAGCAAAATTAGCGAATCAATGAGAGATCGAGACTGGTATCATCGTAAAGCACGTAAATCGAACTCAGAAAAGCACTGGAACACTTACAGGAAACTGAGGAACAAAGTAAACCGCTTAGTAAAATCTGCTAAGCCGAAATATTACTGCGAAATGATCGAGGAAGCCAGAGGAGATCACGGCAAAATGTGGAAAGCTGTAAACGAAGCTTGCAATCGTAATTCATCCTCAGAAAAGGTTCAGTGCATCATTTCCGATGGCATTCAGCACACCACTTCCAAATCCATTGCTGTTGCTTTGAATAGCTTCTTTGCATCCATAGGCAAGCGCCTTGCTGACAAAATAACGACTACCTGGTCGAATTGCAACTTGGTTTTAGAACAACCGTTGTCTCAGTTCCAGTTAACTGAACTAGAGGAATCGTTTGTGCTTCAGCAGCTTACCTCTTTGAAGACAAATAAAGCAATTGGTTTGGACAAAATTAGTGCTAGACTACTCAAGAGCTCTGCTAATACAATCACTCCCTCCATCACTAAGCTGTTGAATCGATCGATTCTTACTGGTAAATTTCCTAAATTATGGAAATGCTCAAAAATTACAGCCTTGTTTAAATCAGGCGACCGGTCAAATGCATCGAACTATCGACCTATCTCTATTTTACCGACACTCAGTAAAATTCTCGAGAAAGCCGTGCATTCCCAGCTGTACCAGCACTTGGTTATTAACAACCTTCTCACAAGGAAACAGTTTGGATTCAGGAAGGGGCTCTCTACTGAATCTGCTTTGACATCATTTGCTGATGAAGTCTTATTGAACATGGAACAAGGTAAACTGTGTGGGGCCGTGTTTTTGGATTTAACCAAGGCTTTCGACACTGTGGACCATCGGATTTTGTTACGCAAGCTCTCCAAAATTGGTTTATGTGAGAACTCGCTTCAGTGGTTCCGCTCTTACATTACTGACAGGAAACAGCGTACATGTTGTGGGAATGAGTTGTCTGATGAATTGCCAGTTACCCATGGGGTCCCTCAGGGAAGTATTCTGGGTCCTCTGCTATTTGTCATCTACATTAACGATTTTCCAAGCGTTCTAGATGCCTGTCAAGCATCACTTTATGCAGATGACACGGTGATCTACTGCTATGGGTCTTCCTCTCAGGAGCTGACTGAAAAGCTCAACCAAGACCTCCTGGCTGTGGCGAAATGGCTGAATGAACATAAGTTAACACTGAATCTGGACAAAACCAAATGCATGCTTATAGGCAGTAACAAGAAGTTACAGAGGAAAATAGCTCTAACTGTTTCAATCTTTGATCATTGTATAAACAATGTTACTTGTTTTAAATATCTTGGAATCTTTATATCGTCTGATTTTTCGTGGACAAATCATGTCGAATACATGGCAGGGAAAGTTAATCAAAGGCTTGGCCTACTTAGACGCATTAAGCATTTGTTACCGTTTAAGGCGCGCATCCTTTTTTATAAAAGCCTTGTTATGCCCTTATTCGAGTATGCTGATTTAGTTTGGGGAGACAAACATAATATAACTTTAATGTCTAGTTTGCAAGTGCTTCAAAATAAGGCGGCTAAAATAATATTAGATCGACCACTGTATTCCTCTGCGTCTGATGCGTTAACTACACTGAAGTGGTTATCACTAGAAAAAAGGCGCTTCCAGCGCCGATGCGTACATGTATATAAATGTCTTAATGGTCTCACGCATCACGAACTAACATTAGTCACTCAGCAAGAACAGCATAGTTACAACACAAGAAATAAAGCAAACCTCAAAATTCCATCCGTTAAAAGAAACTGGGGCAAACAAAGAACTGGCTATCATGCTGTAAGTGATTTTAACTCGCTGGACAAAACTATACGAGCCTCTGATAATGTAAATATTTTGAAGCGTCAGATTTTTAATTCATTGTTTTAAGTTTTGTATTACACATAAGATACATTAGTTTTTAGTAGCATCTTTTAGCATTTTTATTCATTGTAAATTTTTAATTTTTAATTTTCGAGGTCCTTTTTGTAAACCACTTTTTAGTGAAAAAGTTTCCTCATTAAAGATTGTCATTATTATTATTGTTATTATTATAGCACAGCAACCAAGCTTGCTCAGAGTGGGTTTTGAGTCTGTTTCCTCGACAACTTTCGGCCAGTGAGAGTGAGCTCACATCATTATTTATATCATCGTTTGAACATGGATCCAAGGTATCCATCGTCCAAAAGCAGACAACCAGTCAGAGAAGTCAGAATGAAGTTAGAAGTCAGAATGAAGTTGTGCGCTTCTCTTGAAACTGCAATCTGGCAAGCCAGCGGATTCTCTTTGCTAAGCAACGACTATTCTTAAAAGATCCACGTGATCATGCCCGTGATCGAAAACAAAGAAGACTCCATTTGGCGCCTGTCTTTGAATGAACTTTTCAACGGTTGATCGCTCGTGCGTCAAGTTATTTCTTTTCTCAACTGTTTTGTTTAATATAACATTTCTAAAGATGGGTTTTATTGTGGTTCATTGGGAAAACGAGAACAGCGTGAATGTTGTAAATGAAAAGAAAGTCGTTGGCGCCGTGGAATTAAGAGATGGGACAACAGTTGACATATTGACTGGTACAAACAAAGGTCGAGTGGCCATTCTTAATGCTACGATTTTGAAAGTTTGTGGTGAGTAAAAATTGCGATATTCGTTACGTGATCAAAATCTTACCAAAGAATAGATATAACGGCTTGAATTAAGCTTACATAACTCTCGGCGTAACCGAAACTCAAATAATTCTGAGAATCGAAACGGTCACTTGCATGCCGCAGTTTCTTAAGCTTACACTTTACAATGAAATAATTATATATATCAGTAAGGTTTCAAGATTACTTTAGTCACGTTTGGGAACATTCTAGATTCATAATACAAACTGTGATTAAACAAACCTGATTACATAAAGAAGCCCTCCTTTGATAAAAACAAAATAATGTATTCCGCCCTTTTTTTTAGTAAAATCTATGGAAGAGATGTGTTTACTCCAATATACAGTAAAAGTCATTTGATATAACAGAGATTTCCCAATGCACTTTGTCAAATTAAGATTCCAATGAATGCCCTTTTCCTTATAGCTATCTAAGGCCTTGTCTGAGCTCATTCATTTTTTTATGTCATGGAATCCAGATACAAAATGGAAAGGCTTATTGTAGACAACTTGTCTGCAGTTTAGGGAAACTTTATTCTAAGTTACTGTTACAGTTACAACTAGATTTAATTCAAAAATCAATTTTATTTAACTGTAATTAATCTCTTCACTCCCAAGTGTGCTAAGTCAAAATTGGGAAGAAATCTTTGAATTTCAATGTGTAGAATCAACAAAAACAAACAGTAAAACATGAAAGTACTGCTTGACAGCTTACCTTTAATTTTTACACACGAGAGCTTTATCCAAAGAAGGTACAACCACATAAAACCAAGTCAAAGCTTGACTCTGGGAGCAAAAGGGTTAAATATCATTTGTATCATCATCCAAAATTAAATGATTCATTTAAAGACTATGTTTTGACTGATAGTATTTCTTGCAATAAATATAATTCAAGTTATTGTATTTTATGGAAAAGAATCAACAGATTTTATTCACAATTTGTGTCAAACCAAATTTAATAATTGATTAGGACTATTTTATATGAACAGCAGTGACTCAGGATAATGCTTACAAAGTTTTCAAGAAAAAAAAGAATTAAATTCCATCCTAATATTGCTACATTTTGTAGTTAATATACAATCAAAAATATTTTACATGTAAACCAGAGTTAAGCATGTAAATAAATTTCACTGAATACTTGAATTTTTAGTTGGGATTTTTTAATTTTCTAGTATTTATTTCATGTTAGTTGCCTAAAATTCCCAGTAATTCTTAAAAACATTCTTAGAAATTCCTGAAAATTCCTAGGATTTGTTTGGCAAGTTTTTAGATTTACAGCCTTGCAGGGAAAGTTGTTGGTGCTCCGAGTTGGAATTCCTAGGAATTCATTGGAATTCCAAGTCCTGTTGGCTATTAACTTGGAATTTCTAGGTCTTTAGAACCAGAGTTGTTACAGTTGGGAATTCCTTGGTCTTTTATTCCTATTCCTATTTATTTCCTTACGGCAAAGTACGGCTTCTCTGTAAGGTTTCGCTGGCTACTTTCATCGCTTTGAGAGCCCACACAGAGATGATGTTTATCAGGTCTAAACTTGGGCTCAATAAAAATATAAATTTGCAGTGCCTATCTTTTCTGAAAACATAAAAAGACTTTGACTCAAGGTTAGTTTAAAAGCATTCTGATGGGGACTGTCTTTTTGACAAATCTTGCTGTGGTGGCAGGAAAGTACCTGTACAAACAATATGACATTTTGTCCGCCATATTGGATTTCAAGACCCACAACCGTTTACCTTTAAAAAAGCTCTGGCTACTTAAAACCTTAAAGAAAACCCTGTTAAGTTCAAAATCATATTTCTAAATTCACTCATACAGATATAACAGTAACTCTGCATTGGATATTGTAAAACTGAAGTATGTTTGAAGTTCCTAAGCCTCCCTGAAGTCTTCTCAATTTCCTAATCTATGCAATGTCTGTTTGAAGGAGATGATTTACAGTACTGTTTGATGAAGCGAGTAATACAGCAGAGCCTTTGTTGATGGTAAACATTGGTATCAAAGAAATTCTTCATCATGGTTTTCTTTATGTTATAATAAAAGAAACTTACGTGTGAAATACGTTCATAGAAGAGATGACTTAAGCTCGTAGACATTGCCATTGCTTAAGGAATAATTCTTAATTTTAGCACCACCTAAAGCTAGGCTATAAGGACTTTAACCCTTTAACTCCCAGATAAAATTTGTATTTCTCCTTTCTGTCAACCATACGATTGTTATCATGTTAGTTCAGATAATTGAGTATTGAATCAACTAATTATCCCCAAATTGATATTTTTCTTTATTCTCATCACTAAACTGGTTGATATTGTATGGATATTGTAAGGAGAAATTCTGTCTTGGTCACTCATGGGAGTTAAAGGGTTAATAAGGCCACTAATGCTAGTTTAAACACAGTAGATGGCTTATCTGACAAAAAGAAAACTAACCATGTGTGTTTTATGTTATTAATCAATTATTTTATTGGATTTGCAGAGTTGTAAGATGAGGACAAAAACAGGGATTCAAATAGGATTAGATAATTGGAATGGAAAACGCACAGGAGATTGATGATGGAGAACTCTGCAAATAGTAAGTTGTTTGACTAACTTTACAGTAAGAAATTAGAGAACGTTGCTATAAATAATAAACATTAGTTTGACTATCCAAAATGTTCTGATGATAACAAAGTAGAAAGTACAGTTACTGTCAGACTAGCAACTATCGTAAAGTATGTTTTTCAATGTACAGTAACATTAAACTTTCAGGGAATGATTTCTGCACTGAATGAATTTAACTAAAAGTCCTCTTAAGATTAAAAAATGACCAATCACATTTTCCAGTGGAGAAGAAGTCTCAGCTTATTACCCTCAACTCCCATGAGTGACCAAGAAACCGAGAATTTTCCTTACCATAGCAAATGAATACAACATCAAGGAGACAATTGAGAGATTATTAGTTGACCCACTACCAAATTCTCCAAACTATTGTCATAAGAATTGGTTGGCAGACAATAAGGAGAATTACTAATTAGATCTGGGGGTGAAAGGATTAAATGAATTGAGCAACTGTTATTCAAGAGCTGGTGAACCAGTTAAAAGGTTATTTTCAAATGAAACGAATTCCTACGACAGATAATTTCCTAGATTTTGTAAATATTTTCAAGTCAAACATTTAAAACAACTCATTGAAAACTGTTGTAACTCAAAAAATTTACTTTCTTCATCATTCAAAAAACTCATTGGATGTCATTTAGTTTGGTGGACTGGGTTAATGTAATTCTCCGTTAAGGTAAAGTCTCTCAAGTGGAAATCACATACAAAATGTAAATATTTGAATTTTATAATTTTTATTGTAGCTTTTACCAGTCAATGAAAAATACCAAGAGATTTACCTACTTATATACTCCTACATACATTTTCTTACAGATGAAATTTCACTTTCATTGATATATTTTATATTGAATGTATCCATGGACTAATAAAAGTTCTTTCAAGTAACTTTTGGAATACCAAACTAATTTTCATTTCTTCTTTTTCTCTAAGAACAACAAAACTAAATTATTACAAAATGTTACTATAATAAAATATGAACCCAATGTCATTTTATAAAGTTTCCTTGAAATGATTTCATTTCTCTAAGTACTCTCCTCCTAGAAAAAGCCTTAGATGTTTCCTAGAAATACTTCTGTGAGAATAGTACAAAAGATTATGAACTATATCCTGAAAATTCTATAGGGCAATAACTATCCTTTTATGCTCTTTGGAAGTTGTTTATTGGCAAATGCTTATCATATTTAATTTGATGAATGTACATGTAACTTGGACATCACCATAAAGATAAGCCATTTTTTAATTACACCCCTGTTGCTGATGATAATATTTTGAAAGAGAAATTTTAAATCAGTTTTAGTTATGAAAGAAATATTTTCCAGGTGGAAAATTGAATATTTTTTTCTTGACTGATTGGAGCAAACACAGTTGATTTGTTTTTCTTAGAGAGCAAGAGGTTGTTTTGTTGGCATATTTAATCTGGGTTAGAATTTCTCTTCAAAGAAAGTTCTTAGCTAAATGAAAGCGGATTTTTCTAACTAAACCACAAATGCTAGTATTTAAACTCCAAAATGTCCTCCTCTTACAATGGATATTATACTTACACTGTAGGAGAATACTTACCACACCAAACTGTTGCTGAGAAAATTAAGTGTAAATAGTTCAAAGAGGAACTTCTAAAGATAAGGAAACTGATCTTTTCTTTTATCTTCTTCTATTTACTGGTACATGTCAATAAAATTTCTTAATTTCTAAGCAGAGCCTTTGCCCTTTGTGCGAGAAAAAACCTTTTTGTGTAAAAGGGGATTTTAATGGTCAAGAGAGACAGGTTTAAACTCAAACATGGCATTTCTAAACATTGGATAGTACATGCAGTATGTGTCATTGGAACCTTTAATTTTTAACTAGTTATAGATGGAAACTATTGCAGAACAAATCCATCCATAACCAAAAACATTTTAAATGAGGGTCAAGATTAGAACAAAAAACTCCTGTTACTGAATTTTTAGTTTGTTGCATTTGTGTTTTGATATCTATGGAAAAATCTATGTTAAGAATATGTAGTGTGTTCATTTCTGTTCCCATAACATTTCATTCCTTGCACTAAGTGTGGCAAAGGTTTCCCTTAGTCAGTGCTCTAGAGCTTTGTTATTGTAGAGTTATTCCCTTAGCAAACCAAGAGCTAACTTTTTACAAAAGAATCAGCTGTCCTTGTGGGATGGATTTTAAGAAACCAAGGTTAGGAGAATACACAGCCCCTTTGAGCTTGTGTTTACACCAGTATCCACCTGAGGCTTTGCACTGTGCACGCACTTGATAATTAACTTCTTATGACCCCTTTATCAACTTGCTGAGGTCATATTCCATGGTGATGGAACCTTTGGAATAAAGGGGGTTAAGTTTCTATAGAAACCGTGGTGCTATGTTGGTGAGAGAGACTATACCAGGGTAATTTAGTATTATCAACTGAATTGATAGGGTAAATTTGCCACTGTGAAGAGTTTAACAGTTGATGTTTTGAGCCTTAGCCCTTTATCAGAGTGATTGAGACTGGAAGTCTACTTAGTGACATCACTGACCTGTACCTAGTTTTAAGCATAGTCTCAAAACTTACCTTTTGAGCCAAGCTTTTAGTTTGTTGCCTCCAGTAATGAAGTGTTTTTATCTTCTCAAGGGAATTAGAAGGTTTTCTTATCTCTATGTGTAAGACGGCTAAACGGTCGACGTAAGAACAAAAGATCCGAGGGAAGATTTACAAGTTTATTACACAGCAAATGAGTGCAACAGTACAATAAAAAAACGGGAACGAGTGACACTAAACAATAAATAAGAAAACAAAGTTCTAATGAGCCAAATGATGTAGCAGGATTAAAATGACTTAGGAAAAAGTACTTAACAGTAAAAGATATCCTACAGACAGAAATAATTCAGTAAAGGAAAGAAACAAACAAAGTACTTGTAAACAGGAAATTGTGTGACAGAAACTATCGAAAATAGTGATTGCTAAACCAGACATGAACTCAACAGAGACTACAAGCTAGGCTTAATATTACAACTTGAGCCAATACAGTAATAAACAGTGAAAGGAGAAAATGAAATTACTAGTGTAATGAAAACACAGGAATCATAGCAACAATGAATTGGAAGCAGGTGAGCAAAATATTACAGCTGCTAAAACGAAAACAATTGTAGTTCACATAGCAGAGAACTTACATGCTGTGCGACAAGGGTCAGCGTAAACAAATAAGATACAGTATAAGATAGAAAGAGTACGTGGCTAAACTAAGCAGATTCTAACCCGAAAATCACTACAAAAATACAAATGGAAACAACTATATGTTAAGCTTAGGGCTCAAACAACCATAAACAAACATAAAATACTGAAACATACCAAAAGCTAGTATAGCTTAAAATCCGCTTTAAAGACACTCTCAGGAAGGCAACAAATCAACTGAACTCACCGAGCAAACAGTTGTAACTTATAGTCAAATACAGGAAAAGATAAAAATAACTTAAAACCAAATTTGGGCTAGGAGCGATTGATTAAACAGGAATTACATAGGGGAAATCGGCAATTAAAGGAATAATACAATTAACACATTACTAACAAAATTAACACATTACTAACAAATCCCTAAAATTCCATAAAATAGAATAAACAGAACAAACATGTTTTAAGTAGGAAATAAGCCTAAGTGACTCTGTCACATATGTAACTTTATAGTGATTTTAGTTAGCTGCCATTATCATTGAAAATTTTTTTATTTTCTGCGAAGGGTATTGGATCATTCATATCTGTGCGCCATATAATTCTAATTATGCTCATTATGTAATAATGTCCATTGCTAAAATATTCTCACTGCCCATGTCTGAAATTTTAAAGCATGACACCTACATACTTCTAAAAATCATTGTTTAATGCCTTCTGAGCTTGGCATTTTCAGTGTTTTACTTAGCTCTTTAACTCCCATGGGTGACAAGACAATATCAATTAAACAAAAAAGTGATGAGAATAAAGAAAAGTATCATTTAGGGGATTATTTGATCCAATAACAAATTCTTTCAACTAGCATCATAAGAATGGTATGGCAGACAGTAAGGAGAATTATTATTTGGAGTTAAAGGGTTGAAGGGAAAGATTGCAGTATACACAGTGTGAATAAACACTGATTGAAATATATTAGGGAGATAACATGACATGCATTTTAACAGTAATGCTCTTCCAGGGAATATTATTAAGTGTTTTTCACTCAGCATCTTAGACTAATACATGCTGGTATGCTGTGTTTAGCAAGAGAGAAATATTTTGATGCAGCATGTACTTTGTACCCAGTCTGCAGTCTCAATTTTGGTCATACAAATCATCAATTGATTTTTATGGAATTTAAAATTTTCAAGCTCTCATAATTTTTTTAATGTTAATTTTGTGGAAAATTTACAAATGATCCACTTTCATTGCTCCTTTGATCAAAAGTCAAGGTGTTTATTAGATTTTCAGCATTTGCATTGCAGCATTTACTCAAGGTTGCCATAAGCTGTAAGGTGACATTTATTTCCAAATCATGTTTCTCAATTCACTTAATAACAGTAACTCTGTATTGACAATATCAACAACAGCTAGGTGATAACAATTGAAAAACTTGTGACCTTGAGGGTATCATTTTGATATACTGTAATTATTCAGCTATAAGCCAAGTTATTTTCACTCAAAGTAAAGCTTCAATTTTTTTGTGCATGTGTTTTATGCAGGGGAACCTTTGTTAACTTTCATCTTTTCATTGCATAGCTTTTTTACAAATTTCATTTGAGAGAAAAGCAGATTTTAGTGTAAATGTATGCAAAATTGTTGGGTCTTTTTTATATTATGTAGTCCAAGAATAGGTCTTGACTAATATTCACGTTGGTTCACCCTTTAATTCCCAAAAGTGATGAATGTGTAATTTTTCCTTATAATGTTCATACATTATCCAGCAAACAGGTGATGTGAATGCTTCTCAATTAGAATTTGTTATCTTGATTTAACACCAAATTCTTGTTACTAATTTATAAGGAAATAAGTAGCAGCTAGAAGAGAGAATTAACAGCCATATCTTGGAATTTAAAGGGTTGAGTTAATTTTACACATTGGAAGTTTGGGGTCAGTTGGCTTATAGCAAGGATATTGGTTACAGCCAAATACATTGTATTAATGTGGTAACTCCAGATTCTCTGAGGTAATTGACATGGAATGATGTACATTTAACAGTTGGAGTGGCTCATAAAAAATCAAATGTTTGGAGAGGATGGCAAAAGGTTTATATGTACAGTAAACTCGTGATTTAAATGTCAAAATTAATTTGTGACATGTGAATTTTAAAGAAAGGCTAGCTCAATTTGTGAATTTATGAAGCATTTTGAAGCCTGATTTGCCTCCTATTATGAAACCAGCTTATTTTTTCTATCATTTTGTGAAAACCTAAAGATTTCCCTGCCTGGAAGATTGCACTTAAAAAGAGTGATATGAAATTTCCCTTTTAAATTTTTGATGCATGAAATGCTGTTTAAAGTATTGGTGAAACATGAATTTTTCTAAAATCAGTGTTTGAAATGGGATTGGGAACACCCTTTGCTTTAACTCAGCTCTTTGGAGTTATTGAGAAAGGGGTGGTGAAGTGTAGCAAACTAGACCCTGTGAGCAGGGTAACTGGGATACCTGGATGGCACTGGATCCTTGGAATCAAGTGTAGTGATACTACGGGTGTCGGACTAGTATACTGAATTAGTGCGCTCAAGTCTGGCCAAGGGCATACGCCTATTTCACAACATAGGCATGCTATGCGTGCAAGAGTTCCTTTTTTGTAGGGTGGGTGGATTACTTGAAACATTGTGAGTGATGTCTACATTCTTACAAAAGGAGAGAAGAATATTAATGTGGGAAAGAACGAAAATGTCGAATTACCTCACTCACAGGTATTTTGTGGGAGATTATGTGTGTTTTGCGAATAAATGTAACCAAAAATAAACTGTATTGGTTCCACGGATACCTGTTAGTACAAAATGCAGACAGCAGACTGCAGACCGGATACAAAATATAGACTGCAGACCGGATACAAAATATAGACTGCAGACTGCAGAGTGGGTACAAAATGCAGACTAAGAATCTGAAGAGTTTTTACGTCTGGTATATGATAACATGTCATCTTACAGCTTACCGAGCGTCACGCAATCGCTGTTTTGCAATCCGCCTTCACGATTATTTGCACTATTATGGAATATTCCTGGCCCATTTCTTGATGAAAATCGATCGCAATATTATTTCAAGCCTTCATTATAGTCTTCTTACTTTGCGCGCGAGTTGGTTGGTGTGATGTCTGGACAGATTTTATCAACGTAATTAAAGTAGATGATGTGCACAGTGATGGTAAAGCAAGCTTAAGAAAATACACCTATTTCAAAACATAGGCATGCTATGCAACGGATACACAGGGTATGAGTAAGTTTTATTGATTTTACGAGAAAAATGTTTATATTTCGAAATATGTATCGTTGTAAATCGACCGTACTTCGTTCCCTGTACTATTCCTTATAGCGTGCAGTTCCTCTCGTAACTTAACACCGAGTCACACAACGCGTGACGCGTTCATGAGTTAATCGTTGGCTTTTTCTCGAGACGTGAGCTTGGGCCGCTTGTGACAAGACAATTGCGTAAACAATATTTAACATAACAACATTATACACAAAAAAACACAGGGTTTTGGATCACGTATTTATTAAAAAAAGAATATCCATACAACTACAATGAAAACAAACATAAGATTCACCTTTCTGATCGTGAAATTTATACCATTCGTACTGTTATCGTAGCTACGTTCCTTGCCATCAAGTGAATCCAACATGTCGTCTTTCTTCACAAGCAGTTTGCATCCCATATAGTTATGTTCTTCAGTAGTTGAACAGCGTTTAGGCTTTAATGGCTTTCAAGCATTCGCGACTCAATCCGTTTCAAAATTACCGCTCAATAACATCTTTCAGTGTGGATTAGCCGCGATGAATACGACTTGTATATGCGTCTGTAAGTATTTTGCGCGTTTGCGCTATAATGCTCCAGGAGATCGCAATCCAATTACGTTGAAATTCAAAACAACTGACCAAAGAGTTTCATGAGCAAAATCTCGTGTTCGTCATGTGACCCGGCCCTGTCTGTGCATGACAACGTCAATCATTGTTAAGATAACACGCGTGATCAGCATGTGAACACCTCATTGGGTCACAGTTAGTTGTCATGGTGTCGAGGGATAACACGCGTGATCAGTATGTGAACACCTCATTGGATCACAGTTAGTTGTCATGGTGTTGAGGCCCCATTGACCTCTGGGTATTATTGCGCAATTTTTCCATTTTGTGGCGGAGGAAAAAAAAAAAAAAAACGACAAAAAAACAAAGGCATTTTATGACTGGGCTACCACAGGTATCCCAGTAAAAAGTCTTTGGTGTTTGGAAAGGGCAATTCAGTCCCAGAATATCTGAGTTCTTGATAGGAGAAATCTTTTTTGTGTTCCCTTTTTAACTCGTGAATTGTGCGCATGCGCAAGAGCGAGTTATAGGTACGATGTGGGGAATGGCATTCGCTCGCTCGCTCGATTGGTCGATTCCTGTAAACTTTTTTTAGATTTTAGGCTTTTGAGTGCATTTGATAGTTTTTGGCGAGCAATAAAAAGACGAAATGGCGACCTTTGTTGCTAAGAATAGTGGTGGGGTGAAAAAGAAGCCAATTATAATCTTTAAAGAGTTTTTTTTTTACGTTTTAGTTTCAACAAGCGGCGCCAGCGACTGGCAGGCATGCAAGGATTCACACTGAAATAACAGAACAGCCTTCGTTTTTCATAAAATTGTAATTTACAATCCTTGAACTTGAAAACAATCCGAAGATTCATTGAAAATATCACTTACTGCGAAGCGCTCGGAGTTTACAGATGTTCAAAAGCTTTTTCTGTTATAGCGTGAGATTGAGGACAAAATTGATCATTACGTTTCGTCGTGTGTGTTTTTCCTGTGTGAAGCAACAAAAGATGCCGGCGACTGACGAAATAACAAGTTAACACGAAAATCAAATAACACCTAAACAAACAGTTTTAGCTACCGATTTTCAGTGAATTTTAAAAGAACAATTTTCTTTTAAGTTTCAAGACAATTTGAAGATTCAACATACATACAACGTACTAAAATGCGAAAGTTACACACCACAAAATTGGTAAATAGGCCTGAAATGAAATTCTATCTTGTTATTAATTTTACGTTGCCTAGCACGTGACTTAAATCTACCCAGGCGGAGATCCAAAATGACGGTGGCAGGCTTAGCTTAGTTATATCACTCAAAACTCGTTCCCGTTTGTCTCTTTTGATAAAGAGGGAATCGTTAATGTTTTCATTAAGACAGTATTGCCTTGATTTTCTAATATTTACAACGAAAGACAGTAAATCTCACTTTTCACCCACATTTACTTCCAACCTTTTCTCTTAAACCAGAAACAAAAAAAATGATAGACGTTTAAAACACATGACATCATCCACCTTGCCAAATGTAATAGCATGATCATTTCAATGGTAATGCCTTCTTATCCCAACGTTACTTTGTTTCTTTGCTACATTAGCGAACACTGAACTACTGCTCGTACTCTAGATATGACAATCAACCACAAAATTCCCTAAACCAGATAACATTAAACATAATCTAAAAAATCATGTGTCAATTCACGAGTTTGCTCACAGAGCACTTTGATTGTTTCTGATTTTGATGTAAATATTGTCCTTTAGATGTAAAATGGTGACCTTTGAGTCTTTTTCTGCACAGTTTCTAAACCAGAACCTCGATCATTGGGAAGGGACTGCAGTTGTTAATGGAGAGTTCAAGTATTTGAAGATGACTGATTCTAGAGGTAAGTTTTTTTTCTGTGAGCTCATAGATACAGCTGTAACTTGGAAAACTGAGAGCCATATGTGAAGTCCAATCACAGGTTTGTAAAGATCTTGTATGTGGCTACTGGTAATTCTGCCAGGAGCAGTTTGAAACTGTAATGCTTATAAATATTTTCCTTTTTGCATGTGCTATTATATAAACAGAGGCCTCTGCCTGGGCTTGAATGAACACATATTTGTCAGTGCATGGGCATTGCCTGTGTGGAGATGCACGAGGCAGATTCAGTCAAGTGACCTGTTGTGACCAAATACATCTAATGAAACATTGGTTAAAAATGTTATTATCTCTTTCAAAAACCTTCCCCTTGCTCAATTTTTGGCATGTTTCTGTAATGTTTCTCATTACCTATAATATAATAGTATCTGTTAATGATTTGTCTTCTTCTTCCAGTTTTTTCTACAGATTTTTGATAAACCTTCCCCTTGCTCAAATTCTGGCATGTTCACTTGATGTTTTTGGTCATCTGTTGATGATTTGTCTTTTCTTTCCAGTTTATTCTAATTTGTGTTATATTTATTACTTTTTCCTACACAGGAAAATATCTGGTGTTCTTTTTCTATTCCCTTGACTTGTGAGTATTAGATGTTAGAATACTCTTTGACTAAAAGTTTGCTGTACTTTGCTAAGTATACCTTCATGCTATCCTGCCAAATTAGTCATCTCTCTGCAATTGCTACCGAGTAGTCAACATTGTTCTCAAGGTGACCGATATTAAAAGTTTCATTAATTGCATGCATATTATTTTAAATTGAATCATTACAAATAACAGCTATTTGTTGTCATTTGCAGCACTTTTGTTTGTCCAACGGAGATCATTGCCTTTAGTGACAGAATTGAAGAGTTCAGGGCAATCAACACTGAAGTTGTTGGTTGTTCAGTAGATTCAGTTTTTACCCATTTAGCTTGGTATGTTAATCCTTTACACCCTAACATCAGTATGTATATTCTCCATTACTACTCTCTAGACATTTCCAAGGGTTCTGACAAGGAGAATTTGTTCAACAATCAAGAGTTTCTTTAGTTGGTGATCATCTCCTTTATTCTCATGACCTTAATGTTTGATTTAGGGGTGATGTTGTAAGGAGAAATTAGATGTTAGTCACTCTCAGGGGTTTAAGGGTCAATCCTAAATTTGAACTGAATTTGTAACTTTAAAGGATTTGAGAGTTTTAAAAAAACAGAGAAAGGTATTTCCAATTTATATTGAAGATTTGTAGAATGCCAGAAATTAAAGGAAAAAAGGAAGAATTTCCATTTTTGGTAAAAAAATCTACCATAAAATGTATTTCAGTTTGAAGTTACATTCATTCTATATGTTTGTGTAAAGTGTTAGATTATTACAATATAGTCATCCAGGAGAGAACGTTTGAATGACTTCATGGGTAATCACAAAGATATATATTGCTACAGCAGTGTTCACCCTTATTTTAAGCATGATTGGTAATTTAAGGAATTCTCAAAACAGCTAGTAGAGCAATCCTTGTACCTATTGAATTGTTAAGAATTCCCAGAGGTACCAGAGGCAATAAATAAGTTCCTATATTCCTTTCAATTCTAGGATAAACACTCCAAGGAAAGAGGGTGGTCTGGGAAGGCTTAAATATCCTCTGTTATCTGACTTAAACCACCAAATTGCTAAAGATTACGGAGTACTGCTTGAGAATGAAGGTCACACCTTAAGGTGAGGATATCTGTGTTTTGTATTTCCTCATGTTTCTGACTTTTTGTGTCTGTAGGCCATTCTATTTAAACATGTGTTTAGTGTTTATCAGCTGTGATCCTCTTGGAATAAGAAACATTATTCAACAAAGTGGAGGTGAAATAGCTGGGGATATTAACCGAGCTGCAAAGCAGCTAAGTAAATATCTACCACTTTCACCTACAGTGAGGTAAATAATTATATTAGCATGTACACTGTATATACCACACAGAAATAAAAAAAATCAGTACATTTCTCACAATATACAAAGAAATGGTTGGAAATTAAATTTTTGATGCATGATTCTGTTGCCTTGGCTGCTCGAAGGGGAAGAGTACTTGTTAATCACTTTCAAGCCAGCCAAACAGAGCACACAAAAAGCACTATTCATCTGTGTGGTATGTACCAAAAAAACTTATTTGATGTTATGATAATAATGATAATGATGATCATTTAATAGACCATATCTACTTGAACAAAGTATTTCATTATCTGCAATCTACCTATTCTTGATTTCTAAAAGCTGAACATTTCTTTGTTAGTGCTCCTTCCCTGGATCAAGATATCCAGTTTTGAGCACCTGACTGGCATTATCTTGTTGCATTGTTGGCTGTCACACCACATAGTTAAGAAAAACTTAACTCATATACTGAAGAGTCTCTCTTGGTCGGATGGTTTTTTCCCCTTCCCCTTACTTTTGAGGGGGAGCTGGGGGGAGGGGGGGGGGGAGATGTTCCCGTAATGGGCATAACATCCATGGATTAAATACACTCTCAGACCAGGTCTGATCAGGTTGCTATACTTTGCTTCCTTCATGCTATATAACAGGTCTGATAGTTAGGCAGGGGAGATTTGGTTAAGGTGAGAATATTCTTACTTCTAGGACCACTTTTATTGCATGCCTGTTGTTCTATTTCAGGGGTCTATTTATAATCGATGACAAAGGGACTCTACGACAGATCACAATGAATGATCTACCAGTATGTTGTAACTTTACATGTATGACTGTAATTGTACCGTGAATTTCTACTGCGAGTTTTATGTAGCTGTTTGCTTCTACAGTTAATTGTTCTTGATACGCTGAGAAATTTATCTGTCCAGTCATATAATCTGGCCCTCGTCCACTGTCACGTGGTAAAAATCTCAAGCTCATTGTTTAAGTGTTAAGCAGTGGGGACCCCTTTCCTTTTATTTTGTGACGTTTTTATTATTTCATTAGAAAAATAGCGATATTTCGATTTTGATTTGGACAAGGGAGAAAAAAAGCTGAGTAGATAGTATCAAGAAAAAAGGCTCCTGGTGTCCAGTCTCCTGATTTTTTTGCGGTTCGCGGTCTTTGGTTTTATAAAGTGTGAAGTACTATTTATAACTTAGCTACTCAGAGAAGTTAATCTAAACTGGTTATTTCGCAGGTGGGCCGATCAGTCGACGAGACTTTACGTTTAGTCCAGGCTTTCCAATATACTGACAAACACGGGGAAGTTTGTCCGGCCGGTTGGAAGCCTGGTAAAGAGACGATCATACCTGATCCAACAGAAAAGAAGAAGTACTTTGCAAAACAGACTGAAGGAGAAAATGAGGAAGAGAAGAAATAAACTGAACAAACTTTGGAATTGGAAAAAAAAACTGAGAGTTGTCTTAATTTAGGTGGCATTGTTTTACTCTGCATCCAGAAAAGTTACCAACGATTTGTACGAAAACTTTTGGCGAGAATCGAGAAACAAATCTAACTTAAAGATAGATCTTTGTAGTAGTCTCTTTAGTTGTTTTGTAGTGGCCTTAAAGGCCTGCAATCTTCTGTGCGCGTAGGATTGGGGTGGAGTAATGGTGAGGTGATTCCCTTGTTTTGTTCCTCCGATGAGTATGGCTGTAGTGAATTATTAGACTTCTTGCTATTTAAAAATCACCTCACATACTCTGGTCAGTTACTCCACGAGTTCACTCTGAAACCAATTCTTTAACCCGTTCTCTTGCTATACATTTCCTACGCTGCTGACAACGAGGATTTTGGCGATCAATTCCTTAATTCTCACGACCTTAATACTTAGCTCGGCTTGATACTGTAGGGAGACATTACATGATAGTAGCTCCGAGGGGTTAAAGAGTTGAAATGTTTCCCTAAGTCTAGGTGAGCAAGTCAATAGAACAAATTGTCAGTAAACAATTTTCAGTTTGGAATCGAAAAGCATTCGCTGTTCAGGAAATGAGCCCGCGCCCCTACCCTGAAATTTCGATAAGTGTCAGAAATCTAGCCCCGCTTATTTGGTGTGAAACATGTGAACCAGTGGTGAGCAAAAATACTTGTCTGCAATTTAAAAGCACAGTCATGTTCGCTAGCGGAATGTATCCTATTTAACAGGGTGGTAGGAAAAACACGGAGATTTCGTTTTAGACTTAATGACCTTTTAAGCTGACCATTCTTTCACTCGAACCAGCTCCCCTCCTCCAAGTGAAATAGACGTGTGGTGTGGGTCTTATCCTTGTAATTTAACAGCCTGTTTAATTAATTGGGCAAAAGGGAAAAGTTTAGACAGAGTGAAGGGGTGTAACAGAATATGAATTTCATAGTGTTCTAGTTTTCGTTCTTTCAGAAGTTCTTTTTACGCTGAATTTGCAATATCAAGCAGAAGAGCGATAATCTAAAAACATCGCCTGCTTTTTCACTCAATTTTCCGAGTGAAAACTGCGTGAAATAAGCAAAAACAGTAAGAAGAACTGAAACGAAGATCTGATATGGATTTTAATTGGATTATGTACCAAGTAAATATCAATGGACTCCGTTTTTTCCACAGTTCATGATTTATGCCTGCTCTAGTCATTTTGGATAGTACATTTCTTCCAAGCTGGCAAAGGCTTTAAGATTAAAAAATTAAGTTATCAATCCAGTGAGTCAAAATGTATCAAATGCATGTCCAAATGCATGTAAAAAAAAGCAATCACGTGTACAACGTACAACAAGTTAAAAATTCAAAGGTAAGATATGCCAAACACCAAAGGTTAAACTTGGTCTTAGGTGATGCTTGGAGCCATGAAATTGAAATACACAACTCACATGGCCATAAAGTTTCGTATTTAACTTCTGATTTAGAAAACATCGCTGTATAATCCTTACGAAGACCATGTGAGATTAATTAAAAGGTTTTCTCGGCATAACTTGTCTTAAACATGGCCGCAACACCACTCAATCTCCGCAAAAAATCTCCTTTTAAAACTAAACCATTTGACTTGGCAGTTTATTATTAAATGATATGGAAACAAATCGCTTATTTGATTATAGCATTAATGCGGGTTATTTAATGATTCAACCAGTTCAATTCAACGCCGCGTAACATTAAATTTGTCACCCCGCATGCCTGTGGTTGTTTTGATTGTCATTAGTCAGTACCAAACGCCTGGGGTCTCCTCTTGTCTTCAAACAAATCCATCAGTGATGACCTACAAGAAAAGTATAAGAGCCGCAAAATTGAATGTTTTTCTTGAATTCCTCGAAAAATTAAATTTAAGTGCCATGCTTTATTACAAAAGAAAAACTGCGAGTCTCGGCATTAACAACAGGCAGTGCAATAAGTCAACGAGAAACGTATTTTTCTGTTTTGTGTTATCCTTGCGCACCCTCTACCTCGGCTGCAGGAACGCAATGAAGATAAAAGACATGAAATTGAGTTTGACCTCAAGGAACAAAAAGGTGATAATTAACATCTCGCTTTTCGTTGATTGAGCAAAATTAAAGGCATACTTACGATGGATACCTTTTAATTTCCGTTAATTCCAGTTTCACGTCGTCCCCAATGAGTACAAATGGCGCCCAGTAATACCCTTTGCTGAACGTTTCAGACTCTCTCATGCACTTCATGGCTTGATTGACAGCTTCACTAGTACCCTTGCCTTCTTCCAGCGCTCCGTAGAAATGTTTCATGAACTCCTGAGTACCATCGTCATCAATGGCCCACAGGGATACCAGAACCGATCGAGCACCGGCACCTAAGAACGCTCGCGCAATGCCAACCACACCTTCGGCCATAACCTCACCGCAAGCGCTGTGACAGCAACTTAGCACAACCAGTTTCGCTCGCAGCCCGGCTCGTAACACGTCTCTCATTGTCAGTAGATAGTCTTCCTCTTCAGCTTGACAGGTTGTCCTTCTTGTGTTTGGTGCCAAGAGAATCTCTCCTGTTTCTTTTTTACCATGCGCTGCAATGTGAACCAACGCAACTGAGGAAATTCGTCTAAATACCTCTTCCTTTGTCGCCTCCCCTCCAACGAGAGGAGCAATACCGAGGATTCCTCCAATCATCTTCACCTCTTTCCTTGCACCCGGCAGCTGATTCAACAAATCACCCTGATAAAGGACTTGCTTGTAACATGGATCACCCACGAGCAGTGCACCGGTTTTACTGTGCAATTCTGTCGGGCAGTCTGAGATTGATTTTAAAATGGTTAGGGATGGAATTACTCGAATCCTGAAAGATTCGCACAGATACCTTGAATTCGAATCCACCAATGCTGCATAGGGCACCAAGCAAAGTGGACCTTCAGGAACAAATACAAGCTCATCTCCATCAATCAGATCTGCGATAGGAGCAACTATGATATCATAAAGCTTCCGCAGGGCATTAGTCGTCGCGTTTCGCGGAGAACCATCGCTCGTTCCTTTTTCATCTCGGCCCACTTGAGTTGAACTTTTTTCCCATTCAACAGCAGCCCTTGCACTAACTTGCAAGGAAGCAGCCTTATTCAAAGAGGTAATGTAAACTTCTAATTCACGTTGGTAAAGAAAGTTGTTCACATGCTTTATTCTCGATTGAACGACTTCCCCGTTCCGAATAGTCCACAAAGCAATGAAAGGTCCAGTAATTGCTAGGAAAACTACATCTGATGAAACGTTTCTTAATGAAAGACAATCAGAGCATTTCCTAGAGTTCGACCACGTGAGGGTTTGTCGAAAGCTATACTTTAAATCCACGATATCTCTTAGAGCTTGTGCACGTCCCTCCTCGGCAGCGAGAAGAGCTTTAACGTGTTCACCCTTCAGTAAAAGTACGCGCCAAACACCATTGTATGCTGTTTTGCGAACATTTCGATACGAAATCTTCCAGTTATCGTGCAACAGAAAACTAGCCCGAACGTTATTAAAAATCTCTCTACTAGAAATATAATAGTCGAGGGCGGTTTGGAGACATTCCTGCATTTCAAAATTTGTAGCAAGACGACAAAGGGCCTGGGCAATCCCATTCTTGTCTCCCACCTCTTTGGCAATTTCTAGATGTTGTTTAAGGTAATCGACGGCTGTTTTGAACTGTCCTAGAGAATGATAAGTAGTGCCAAGGTTGCCATAACTCCTTCCTTCTCCAGCCTTGTCTCCCACTTCTTTGGCAATTTCTAGATGTTGTTTAAGGTAGTCGATGGCTGTTTTGAACTGTCCTAAACTACCATAAGCACTGCCAAGGTTGCCATAACTCCTTCCTTCTCCAGCCTTGTCTCCCACTTCTTTGGCAACTTCTAGATGTTGTTTAAGGTAGTCGATGGCTGTTTTGAACTGTCCTAGAGAATGATAAGCAGTGCCAAGGTTGCCATAACCTACTCCTTCTCCAGCCTTGTCTCCCACCTCTTTGGCAATTTCTAGATGTTGTTTATGGTAGTCGATGGCTGTTTTGAACTGTCCTAGACCAAGATAAGCATTGCCAAGGTTGCCATAACTCCTTCCTTCTCCAGCCTTGTCTCCCACTTCTTTGGCAATTTCTAGATCTTGTTTATGGTAGTCGATGGCTGTTTTGAACTGTCCTAGAGAATGATAATCACTGCCAAGGTTGCCAGAACTCGCTCCTTCTCCAGCCTTGTCTCCCACTTCTTTGGCAATTTCTAGATGTTGTTTATGGTAGTCGATGGCTGTTTTGAACTGTCCTAGTCTACGATAAGCATTGCCAACGTTGCCATAACTCGCTCCTTCTCCAGCCTTGTCTCCCACTTCTTTGGCAATTTCTAGATCTTGTTTATGGTAGTCGATGGCTGTTTTGAACTGTCCTAGACCATGATAAGCATTGCCAAGGTTGCCATAACTCCTTCCTTCTCCAGCCTTGTCTCCCACTTCTTTGGCAATTTCTAGATCTTGTTTATGGTAGTCGATGGCTGTTTTGAACTGTCCTAGACAATGATAAGCATTGCCAAGGTTGCCATAACTCGCTCCTTCTCCAGCCTTGTCTCCCACTTCTTTGGCAATTTCTAGATCTTGTTTATGGTAGTCGATGGCTGTTTTGAACTGTCCTAGTCTACGATAAGCATTGCCAACGTTGCCATAACTCGCTCCTTCTCCAGCCTTGTCTCCCACTTCTTTGGCAATTTCTAGATGTTGTTTATGGTAGTCGATGGCTGTTTTGAGCTGTCCTAGACCATGATAAGCATTGCCAAGGTTGCCATAACTCCTTCCTTCTCCAGCCTTGTCTCCCACTTCTTTGGCAATTTCTAGACGACGTTTATGGTAGTCGATGGATGTTTTGAACTGTCCTAGTCTACGATAAGCATTGCCAAGGTTGCCATAACTCGCTCCTTCTCCAGCCTTGTCTCCCACTTCTTTGGAAATTTCTAGATGTTGTTTATGGTAGTCGATGGCTGTTTTGAACTGTCCTAGACCATGATAAGCATTGCCAAGGTTGCCATAACTCGCTCCTTCTCCAGCCTTGTCTCCCACTTCTTTGGCAATTTCTAGATCTTGTTTATGGTAATCGATGGCTGTTTTGAACTGTCCTAGACCATCATAAGCATTGCCAAGGTTGCCATAACTCCTTCCTTCTCCAGCCTTGTCTCCCACTTCTTTGGCAATTTCTAGATGTCGTTTATGGTAGTCGATGGCTGTTTTGAACTGTCCTAGACTACGATAAGCATTGCCAAGGTTGCCATAACTCCTTCCTTCTCCAGCCTTGTCTCCCACTTCTTTGGCAATTTCTAGATCTTGTTTATGGTAGTCGATGGCTGTTTTGAACTGTCCTAGACCATCATAAGCATTGCCAAGGTTGCCATAACTCCTTCCTTCTCCAGCCTTGTCTCCCACTTCTTTGGCAATTTCTAGATGTTGTTTATGGTAGTCGATGGCTGTTTTGAGCTGTCCTAGACAATGATAAGCATTGCCAAGGTTGCCATAACTCCTTCCTTCTCCAGCCTTGTCTCCCACTTCTTTGGCAATTTCTAGATGTTGTTTATGGTAGTCGATGGCTGTTTTGAGCTGTCCTAGACAATGATAAGCATTGCCAAGGTTGCCATAACTCCTTCCTTCTCCAGCCTTGTCTCCCACTTCTTTGGCAATTTCTAGATCTTGTTTATGGTAGTCGATGGCTGTTTTGAACTGTCCTAGACAATGATAATCACTGCCAAGGTTGCCATAACTCCTTCCTTCTCCAGCCTTGTCTCCCACTTCTTTGGCAATTTCTAGATCTTGTTTATGGTAGTCGATGGCTATTTTGAACTGTCCTATACAATGATAATCACTGCCAACGTTGCCATAACTCGCTCCTTCTCCAGCCTTGTCTCCCACTTCTTTGGCAATTTCTAGATGTTGTTTATGGTAGTCGATGGCTGTTTTGAGCTGTCCTAGACCAAGATAAGCATTGCTAAGGTTGTCATAACTCCTTCCTTCTCCAGTCTTGTCTCCCAGATCTTTGGCAATTTCTACTTCCTGGTTTGATGTAATAAAATAAGTTTTTTGTTTATCGTGGTGTAAGATAAAAGATGAAATTAATTCCTTTGTTTCACGATAAAGTCACTTTGAATGTTGATCGCGACGATTCCACTTCAATGCTGCTAGTCTTCATTGCTCTGACGCTCTGAACGTCTGCCTTTTAACTCTGTACGGTGGCCAACTTACCCCTTAAGCCATTTGTAGCACGTTAGTCGGCTGCTATTGGTGCATTTCGATCCTCATTAGTATTCCGGTTGTTAGATGGTGTTCCCTCATAGGTCCTCTTTGATTGGCTATTGTGTTGTTTGATCGTGAGTATCCAAGCTTCGTGAATTATGATTCCACTATCTCCACTGATGTTGTTTAGATGAAGTCTTATATGGATAGCCTCTTTAACCCTACGTGTGTACCAGTGGAGGGATTCACCCACCAACCTCAGTCAGTGCAGCGTGGTATTGGGAAGTGTCTATTCGACGATCAGACTCCACAACAGCCGATTAATGAGGACCTATGGGGGAACACCATCTAACAACCGGAATAATAATGAGGATCGAAATGCACCAATAGCAACGAAGCAACGCGCTACAAATAGCGACACGTAAACAAGCGACCTCACTGCCTAATGAAGACTAGCAGTATTGCAGTAGAAATGTTGCGATCAAACAAACGAATAAAATTCATCTCCTTTCCTGGTTTGAGTTTCCCTTATGGTTTGCAAATGTGTCGCTAAGTTTTATTACGCACTTATTTAGTCCCTAGGTTTTAGGTTCGAATGAGGTCTTTAATAAAGGCCAGAAATAAGTATTTTCCCTATTACACCTCTGTAATTGGGCCATGAGAACCACTTGCACAGAATTCCTCTGAATTCCTTCCTGGATGTGGATTTTCAACGAGGTTCTTAAGTTTGTGAAAGTGACTAGACTCCAAAGAAAATACAGAGACAGAGAGGTAGGCTTTTGTTCTAGCCATAAGAATTTTTCGATTTATAATCTTTAGAACGTACGTATATTTTAGAAGACTTCGGGGTTTGGCTAACCCCGTTTTGATGATTTTATTTGAGTGAGTACTGGAAAAATATTGGCCCCTGCGGTCGTAACGATTAAGCGATATAATTTCGTGATTTTCGTTACTGGCCCCTCGACCAAGACCTGTGAACTCGAGATGCACGTTTTAAACTCTTTAGAGTTTCTGGTTGCCCAATCAGTTCTATTTAAAGAAAAATTCAGGTAATGGTTGTCAGATTTACCTTTACTTGCTGTGGCTTTATCTCGCCGGATGCGATTGTCTCACTACCACACTTGTTTAATAGATGACGCAACCTTTTACTATTATCGTCCATCTTCAATGCGTTAAGTCAAATGACACTTCTGAGAGGAAAGGTGGAATGCATAGGGAGGGTGTTTCATCCAGTTTTTAGGAGAAGTCTGTTAGACACTGCAAGACTTCTACCTGCAGAGTGCCTTTTCGGCTTTTGAGAACTCGACGAAAGCACCTTTCTTACAAAATTGTCAATCTTGATAACTTTGCTTTGCAGTTCACACAGTAATTCGATTAAGTCGCACACTTGTCAGATTTTTTAATTGTTCAGCCTTTTAACTCTTTACGGTGGCCAATTTACGTTTCCAACTCAGTTGTTAACACTAAATTACCTGCTATACACTCCCACCGACGCAGCACCACAGTTTCTTTGGAAACTTACCCCCTTTTTTCATTTCTAATTGTTCGCCTTGCCTAAAATATCGGTCCCTTACTTGTTACTCCATGCTCATTTACATTAATTTTAACGAAGTGAAACCGTATCCATTCACTTCAAGAAAAAAAAACAACGTTCGTAAAAGAGCAGCGTTCCAAAGACTACTGAGTAAAAAAAAATGTAATCTACAAGGTTGAATAATTAAGGATTATGTTATGTTTCGGTGGGACACAAGGAAAAGGGCAATCATGAATGACAAGAAGTTTCAAAGTCTTTTCAATTTAAGAGCAATTAAGGGGCCACCAATAACGAGCTATGAAGGAAATTGAGTGGATCAGGGCTTTTATCGTCACACAGACTAAGAAAGACGATTAGATACAACCGTAATAGCCAGACAAAAAGGAAATGAATGTTGATGAAGGTTGGACCAAGCCGTTTAAGAAAGGAAGGAAAACAGCTGAGGAGGCTTTGGTTTTGGATAACATTCCTGAACAAATCATAAGATATTGCGATAAAACTTTGAAAACACAAGAATCATGATGACAAGGAGATTAAAAGATCCTAATTACTACGTTACCCAGTGTAACACGTGTGCACGATCCAAAGGGAACCTTTTGATGTAGACGGGATAAGAGACCAGGAACGACAGAAGATCAAGAAATTAAAGAGCTGAGCAACAGCAACGAGGTGTATAGCCACGAAGAGGAGATCTACAGTGTCGAAATTGGCAAAAGGAGGAAAAGATTGCCTTTAATGGACCAGAGAGAGAGAGAGAGATCGAACAAAGCGTTCAAGTCGTGACTCTGCGTAGACACATTTTTCCTTCAAGCTCACTTGGTTTTTCACTGAGTGTGATGACCTTTTGAAACAGTTGGATTTATACATTTCATTTGTAATTGATATCATTATTTATTCAGCAGCATCGTTTTTATCTCAAAATGGGGGAGGATACAGTGACTGGATAGTTAACTTGCTCGCTGTCTCTTTCCGAGACCTGGTGCCGAGTTAAGAGGGCAGATAAGATGATATTGGAAACGCCCCCGAAATAGCTATGTTCTCGAGGAACTAAAAGATTTCAAAACAATGAAAGTGAGCAAGATGCAATTTAATACAACGCATTACAATTACTGGTCACCAGAGGGAGAGGCTTGATTCCGTTAGGAGAGAGAGAGGGAGGGGAAGGACAGATAATAATGATAATAATGAGCTCGAAACGCTGACTGTCCTTCCTCGTGTACATTTGTAAAATACTGGGGAATTTGAAACGTCCGCAGGGCAATTTGTTTGAATAACAAGTTCGAATTATTAACGTGTAAAAAACTGGACAAACATGAATCTTAGCGAGGCTGCTGATAAGATAGAATTTTCTTTCACATGTCAGATTATCAACGGCGACAAGCAGTGCCTTTCGTCGCGTTGCCTTTTGGAAAAGACGTTAACAGCTGTCAGTGTTTGGCATCATTAATAGCCGCATGGTACGATCATATCCATTCTATAGTAATATATCATCTTGGGAAAGTCTTTTACTATTTGTCGTTAGTTATTTCGGGTTATATCGTTTGCGTTGTTAGTAGGAAATGTGTAAGAACTGGTTTTAATGGCATTAACATAAATCATACTCATATTTCACCGGGAAAAGTGACTGAAACTGACAGCTAGAGACCACCGAAAATTCAGCTTTTAAATCAAAATTGAAAAATTTGAAAATCATTGGACGTCTTAAATTTGCACTAGATTTTCTTAAGTTAGCTTAAAGTGGTAATCACTGGAGTTTTTTTACGTCTTAGAAACGAATGTATTTTTCAAAGGATACGGCCAATCCTTTATGACACCAGATCTTTGCTTCATCATACAACTTAAGCTGCACACAAGCTTCAGCTCCTATAAAAATAAGGATTAGTGATAAATAGCTAAGTGCCTTCTTTGAGAAGCCAAAATATTGGCATTTTCAATTCACAAATGAAGATTTATGGTGCGTGACCGCGTAGATTTGAACCAGAAACATCTACTTGAACGTACGTAGCCAGGGAGCTATCGCCACTGAATGGCGACTAAAATTAAACTCACCTTTCTCCAAGGCTTTGATGAAAGTTGGCTCCAATTGTACAGCAACTGTGGCATCATCTAGGCTGTTTTCAAAGTTTTCTAAAGGAGGGATTTAGAGCTAACCGGTCATTTGCGTTCGATAGAATTGCAAAAAGAGTAACCGACTCCCTTTCAACAGGACTCTTTACAACTAATTCGAGGTTTCCTTTCACCTTGGAAAGACTTGGGCCCCCTCATATAACCTTCGATAACGCGGTTGCGGGAGGAGGGAGGGTTTGGTGAGGAGAATACACATGGGAAGTGCAGGTGATAACGGGATTAGTTTATTAATTTTCCTCTTTTTTACCATTAGGACCTAAAACTTGAACTTGAACGCTCGACGTTAATTTAAGAGGGTCGTGAGTGATATAAAGCTCTTCTCGGGGATTTCGGTTTATTATAGGTCACAAGATTTGGAGTCTTTATCTTGAGTAGCCGTTATATTACTGGATGTCCTTTAACTCATTTGGAGTGATAGATAAACGATCAGAAAAATTAGCATAAAATGGGACCACATGACTCTCTGAAGATGAACTTTTAAGTAAACTATAAATAATTGAACGTTGAAATTCCATACCTAAACGGAAATGAGCTGCTGCCCTGTTATTGTAGAGTCTGGCTTTCAGCCGATTATCTTTGCAGTTTAGCTGAAGTCCTTCAGTGTACAGTTGTAGCGCTCTATGAAAATCTCCTTGTCTGTATTCTTTGTTACCTTGCTGAAAACAATCCTTTGCTCTCACTAAAAATACAGGAAACACCGGAATATTACTCGTTATGACTAATTACTTACAATACCCAAACGATTAAAATTAATTGCAGGCGGTTTTTAGGCCGCTTGTCAACCAACGTAATGACATTATTGCTTATACAATTCATTCTTAAACCGATATTTTTCTGTCAACCTAAGTGATTTGAGAGAGAGAAAAGAGAGGATTAATAAGTTATTTATCGGCTTGAGGTAGTGACCGACGTCTTTGCTTCAAGTACTGCCCAGTTGGCAAAACGAGATATATTTATAAAAAATTGCAGGGAAAGTAGGAATGTACTCGGCGACTCGCGAAAGCGTAACCGTTGCCCCTGGGCAGAGCTAGGAAAATACTGACCGGGTAAAAAACCAATCAGATCGCAGTATTCGTTACCATGCCCTCTTTTGCCATTCTTGCAGATGCTGTTCATAGCGTTCCATCACATGAGTATTTCAAGACGCGTGCGTCACTTTTTCAATAGATCTTTTTTTTTTTTTAAGAAAGGCTAGTGCGACTATGTTTTCTCGCGCAGTAGAATGGTGATCAAAGTTACTCTCGGAAAAAGATTCCCTTTCCTTTCAACAACTTCGTTCTATTAGACGGGAGATGGACAATTTGCACCAAATCAGTTCAAACTCTTGATTCATCTTCAGCAACGTTCCGACAGAGAAATTTCCAACTGAATGTAGAGAATAACCTTGGATTGCTTTGATTTTCCTTTCGCTTAAGGATTGCTCAAAAACTTGCGCCTCTCACGCAGTCAGTCAGATTTCACACTAGAACTAGGTAATGTAGTATTATCAACTGAGTTGATAACGTAAATTGGCCACCATAGAGAGTTCAAAGCTGACTTTTGGAGCGTTAGCCCTTTGTCATTCTCTTTGACGAACTGGGCTAACGCTCGAAACGTCAGCTTTGAAACTTTTTGCGGTAGCAAATTTTACATTATCAACTCAGTTGATAAAACCAAATATTATATTGTTATATTCCCTCACCGACGCAGCACCACAGTTTCTCTAGAAACTTACCCTCCATAAAAAATATAACAAGTTGAATTGCGGCTGGGTCGCTCTTGTTTTCCTGCGCGTTAGGTATGCGCAGTTTCCTTGTCTCCACTTAAATTTCTCATCGGCTCCTTGTAGTAATTCCTTTTCGTTACTTGCTGCTTTAGTTTCGCTTTTACGACACTCAATCGTAAAGCGTTCTACTAGCTACGGTTGAATTGTTCCGAGTGTAAGAAGGACAGTAGATGGCTACAGATTGTCTTATCTTACGTCTTGTGGAACACGTTAGTCTTCTCACTTACCTACTAAGGGGTCGTCGTCTAGATCCACATCTTTATGATCTGAAGTTTTGTTCTCTGAAATCATAACGAAGATATGTAAGATATCTTTTGCGCGTGTCACAACTGAACCAATTTTCCATTTTAGTGACCCATGATGAAGTGGAATATCTGTTTTGGCATCCCAATGGACAACCGTACCGATTTCTAATCTGTTAGAATCACCCTCTTTGTCATGGAAAAAGGCTTTATGAAATTGAACGCGCGAAGAAATTTTTCGACGTTTTGCTTAACTAAAATTTCGTCAATGGTTTTAAAAATGGTAATAAAATTTAAGCCCTTAGTGTGGACCGATTTCTAGCCCTAAGTCGGAAAGTGGAAGATTTTCTGGATTGGTAACAACAGTTTCGAGGCTTTCAAGTGATGAGTGAGGACCGATAAGTTGATCAAGTTTTTGGGCTTTAATTTGGTGCAAATGTTTAAAAACGCTTCATTTGGTGACTATATTGATTGGAATGAGAGAAAGAAGGTGCATAACCCTAAGGGTTGGACGAAAAAGGTCTTAGTATGTTTAATGATATAATTTACCCTATTTGTTCACAAACTCTTCCAATGCAAGCTCTTGTGTTATGGCACATACAAAAAAGCTGAGCAACGATCGATTCTCACCTGATGAGTTGTTGAAAGGAAAGTCCTCGTTTCCTTCAGCTGGCTCAACTTGTGTCTCTTTGATAACTAAAATGAAACGGGTGATAATAATAATATAATGAGTTGTGACCTGTAATTAGTGGGGTAAGTTTCTAAAGGAACTGTACTGCTGCGTCGGTGGGAGAGTATAACAGGGTAATTTTACCGTTTCAAGAATTTAAAAGCCGACGTTTCGAGTGTTAGCCCTTCGTCAGAGCGACCGTGACCCGTCGTGGTTTTTTTTGTTCCACTCACTGATCGTTACAATCATAGAAAAAAATCTGATAAAGCCTCATTTTTTCCCTCAACTGGGGAACCGTTGTCAGCAGCAGCCACGTTTTCATCAGTTGCCATGTTGTCCTCTTTTCCAAATGAAATACCAATACATATTAATAATTAAAACACTCACGATCTATGATGACTTTTGTTTTTTCAACCTCTAATACATATACCAGGATTCGGATTTTGATTTAATTTCGGACTTACGCTTACATTTATTCAGTTTTACATTGATCTCTTGTACCTTTTGATTTGCTTCCATCGTCATCTGATTCCTTCTTGGATGTAAAATGATCTTGAAATAGCGAAGAACACAAATTTATTTGAACGAAGAACACTTTCAGAGTTCAGTTTGTTCGACGGTATGTTTGATTTTATCGCGCGTGTTGTATTCAGTGGTTACAAACTTAAATTACCACTATCTTTTTTCTGTTTATTTCTCTCACCTGAAGAAAGTTTATCATCCAAATCCAGTTTTTCTTGGATTGCTTTAACTTTTTCTTCGGACGAACCTTAAAAAAATAGAAAATAATTAAGCACATTGGGTTGTGCTTTGGAAACTGTTTGAAAACAATGAAGGATAATAAATTTTTAGAAAGCAACCACCAAATACGTTTATAAATACAATACGTCAAGAAAAATGAATGTAGCCTTTTTCGGCCCAAGGTTTTCCTAATGTTGCTTTTTGTTGCTGTTAACCATTAAAATAAGTGCTGCTGAATTTTGATTTAAAGCAACCAAGACGCTCAATAAATCAGCCATTATAACAATAAACGCACACCAAGAGAAGGTATAATCCTGTACCTTTTGAACTGCCGATCTCTAAATCCTTTGATATTCCAGAGGATAAGACTTGACTTTTCTCCTGCTCTAAAAGTATAAACAACAGATTGTTTAAATGATGATCATCACCGTTATCATTGTTGCTATTCATCAGTTGTGCTTTCATTATCATCATTACTGTTATCAGAATTGTTCTTGATAAATTTGACAGGATAATAAAAGTCATAGAATAATAAATGTCACAAAAGGAAACCATTTACGGTCAATTGGGATTTTCATGATAGCTTAGTAGACAACTTTCCTGTTAGACTATCAAAATAGATAAGTATCTGTCCATTGAAAGAGAAAAAAAACTTCTGTTGGGAGTTGTGGTAAAAAGATCGGCGCTAAACACATTTGCCATTTTTTTGTTTGTTTGCTGATTTTACTTTGAGCAAAGAGAACTTTTAGCCGTAATGATTCAGTTGTTTGTGTTTTAATTATTTTCATAGGTCTTTTTTCTCTCACAAACTTGAGAAGTGCCAGTCATTTACTGTTTTATCTCTCTCACCTGATAAAAGCTCATCCTCCAAATTCACCTTTTCTTGGTTTGCTGAATCTTTCCCTTCCGAAGTAGCTAAAAATTAGGAAAGAATCAAACATATTGGGTTGTGCTTTGGACTTTTCCTTTAAACAATGAAGAATAATACATTTATAGAAATTAATCTCCCTACTTTATATAGAACGTCAAATATGATACATCAGGAAAAATAATTACACTCTTTTCACCCCTGTTTGTTAGTGATTGTTGCTTTTTATTGCTGCTGAGTTCTCAAGCATTAGATCATTAAATTACATGTGGCTACCTATTAATTCATTTCAAACCAAAATTTAAATAATAAACCAGACTTATGATTACAATATACTTCCTCACTATTTACAGTTTTATTCTGTACTTGCGGAACTGCCGATCTCTAAATCTTTTATTTTTCCAAATGATGAAACTTGAATTTTCCCCAAGTCGAAAATTAAAAAAAAAAAGGTTTGAATGATCGTCATCACTGTCTTCACGGTCATCAACATCATCATATTATGGCTACTATTTATGTTTTCACTATCTTAGATTCTGTTTACTTTTCCCAGCTAGGACCACCTGGGTCATGTAACAATTAATTACATGGAGTCCATTAGAGATTTTTTCCTATGATGAATATGTTTGATTTTAACCCAAGTCAGTCCAACTTACCTGCTACGGACAACGAAGCATAAAAATCCACTCCGTTATCGCTTGAGGAAGCTTCACTTTTGTCTGCCCCTGAAATTATAACCAAAAGTTGTATCTAATATAAGTTGGGTTAAATGCGTTCTTAGTTAAGTTTAGTTTAATGCATCTGTAAGGTCTGTTGTGTATTTACGTTTAGCTCAGGTTAGTTAAGTATAAGTTTTCGCTTAGGCGGGGGCACATAGAGGAAGGAGTGTTAATAGTTTAGTTGAGTATAAATTTACGTCTAGTTTGTCACGACACATCAAATAAAAGATATCTGGCGTATGGTCAAGTACCCATATCAGACATGGAACCCATTGAAGTGGTATCCTATGGGCGGGGAAATTACAAACAAGCGAGGAGTGCCGCGAGTATTTAGACCTGCTGGACCAGGAAAAATTTCAGAATGATAAGTTAATTAACAATATATTCAATAATTTCTGTTCCTCATCGGTGCAAAGTCTGCACAAGTGAACGATTTCTGAAAGGCATTTAACTGCTTTTCTCACCTAATGAACTGTTGTCAGTCAAGTCCTGGTTTCCTTCGGCTGCTTCAACTTGGGCCTCTTTGGTAACTCAAAAAAAACAAAGGATATCATTCGTCGTAAAAACTGGAATATTTGAAAAGCTTTTCTATTAATTTTCACTATCCTCTGATATTTTATTGGGGTTTTCCCCTTAGTAAATAAATTTCTCCGTTATTGTGTAGCTTACAACTCTGAAAGAATCTCTTGGTTATTTCTGTCTTAATATCAACTACTCATTCTGTCAGTTTTCAATCTTTAAGACGCTCAATTGTCTTGAAACGTTTCATTTGAAATAACTAACTAATAAACTGTCTGAGTGTTACACTTATTTCTTGTACCTATTAATTTGTTGTCATTGCCATCTGATTCCTTCTTTAATGCAATTTGGCCTTGAATCATGAAACAAAAAGCAATCAGTTACCTTTAAACTAAGAACACTTTTGGTTAATGATCCATTGTTTGTTTATTTTAATGTTTGTTTCATGGCGTTTGTTGTAATCAATACTCACTGACTTCATTTATTGCTATTTACTTGGTGAAAACATTATTTAATTAAAAATATATAAAGATGCGGACTGGCCCTCTGAGGGAGTTCAGTTAGACTTTCTATCTTGATCAGACTATTCTAATCTAATAGAATCATCCTCTTTGTCATGAAAAAAGGCCCTATGAAATTGAACGCGCAAAGAAATCTTTCGACGTCTTGCTTAGTTAAAAATTCGTCGGCGGTTTTAAAAATGGTAACAAAATTAAAGCTCTTACTGAGGACGGATTTTTAGCTCTGAGACGGATAGTGGAAGATTTTCTGGAATGGTAACGACAGTTTTGAGGCTTTCAGGTGATGAGTGAGGACTGATAAGTTGGTCAAGTTTTTGGGCCATAATTTGGTGCAAATGGTAAAAACACTGACTTTGGTGACGATATTGATCGGAACGAGAGAAAGAATATGCATAAAAATTGGAGCGAAAACCCTTAGGATTGGATTAAGAAGGTTTTAGCACGTTCAATGATATAAGTTACCCTGTTTGCTGAGAAACTCTTCCAAGGCGAGCTCTTGTGTCATGGTACGTATAAACAAGCTGATCAACAATCGATTTTTCACCTGATGAGTTGTTGAAAGGAAAGTCCTCGTTTCCCTCAGCTGCCTCAACTTGTGTCGCTGTGATAACTAAAACGAAACGGGTGATGATAATAACATAATTAGTTATGACCTGTAATTAATGGGGAAAGTTTCTATAAGAACTATGGTGCTGCATCAGTGGGTGAGTATAACAGGGTAATTTGGTATCATAAGCTGAGCTGATAACGTAAATTGACCAGCGTTTAAAGAGTTTCAAAGCTGATGTTTCGAGCGTTAGCCCTTCGTCAGAGCAAACGTGACCTATCATAGTTTTTTTGTGTTCCACTCACTCTCTTAATTTTTACTCTTCTGTTGAGAAGAATCTGCCTTAAGTAGGTAATCTAGCTTCCGAAGGTCAGTCGTATAACTTAATTCATGCTATAGAGTCCCAATGCAAAGTCCCAATCAATAATGTGGTTCTTTAGTCGACGATGTTCAGAAATGTGATTGTTGACATCACCATTTCTCGTGACCGATCTTTTAAACTGCTCCTTGTTAGTTCTGTTCGTAATTAAATGTTCTCTTCAGTTTTTATGGGTTTCGCCTTCGTCTCGGTGCCGAAAATCTTGTTTAAGAACGCCTGCCTGTTTTTTGCAGAAAAAAGATCTGCGCATATTTTATTTAAAACGGCGCAGCATCTTTTAGACTCAGTTCCCTTTAATTTTGTCTTTTAAAGAAATGACAGAGGAAAAAATTCATACTTTTGAGTTTTGTCAAGTAATGTGTCTTCTATAATTTCCTCGTCTGCCCCTTTTTTTTATATCGTGATAGGCAAAAAGCCATTCCATCTCTCGCAGGTACAATTCTTGCTCTAAACTTGTGACAGTGGAATTGATATATGGGCTGTTAGACTGTCGAAATACCAAGATGGAAGAAATGTAAAATGGTTTCCGTGTTTACATAGCCTGATGTAAACACGTGGGAGGTTGGGAGAACACGAGATAAGCGTATGAAACCACGACGCGAAGCGGAGTGGTTTCCAGCTTATCGAGTGTTCTCCCAACCTCCCAAGTGTTTACATCAGGCTATATAAACACGAAAACCATTTTACATTTCTTTTATAAAATAACTAATGAGAGAGGAACGGAAACCGTGTGTACATACGCTCATGTAAAATGGTTTTATGGCCAATCAGAGCGCGCGTAATATTTGAATTATTTTATAATATTCGGTTTGCTCATCATAGTTTACAAAGTTCGGTTCGAATCGTAGTATCATATCGTTATAATCATAAAAAAAATCTGATAATGCCTCATTTTTTCCCTCACCTGGGGAACCGTTGTCAGCAGCAGCCAGGTTTTTATCAGCTTCCATGTTGTCCTCTTTGCCAACTGAAATACCAATACAAATTAATAGTTTAAAGACTCACGATCTGTGATGACTTTTGTTTTTCAACCTCTAATACATACCGAGATTTAGATTTACAAACCTAGATTGCTACTATCTCTTTTCTGTTTTATTTCTCTTACCTGAAGAATGTTTATCATTCAAATCAAGTTTTTCTTGGATTTCTTTAACTTTAACTGCTGACTTTTGATTTAAAGCAACCAACCAGCCATTATAACAAGAAATGCACACCAAGAGACGGGAAAATTCTGTACCTTTTGATTTCCCGATCTCTAAATCCTTTGATTTTCCAGAAGAGGGGACTTGACTTTTCTCCTGGTCTAAAGGTATAAAAATCAGATTGTTTAAATGATCATCCTCACCATCATCATTGTTGCTATTCGTCACTTGTGCTATCATTATCATCATTACTATTATCAGAATTGTTCTTGATAAATTTGACAGGATAATAAAAGTCATAGAATAATGAATGTTACAAAAGGAAACCATTTACGGTCAGTTAGAATTTTCATGATAGCCTAGTTGAAAACTTTCCTGTTAGACTATCAAAATAGATAAATATTTGCCCATTGAAAGAAAAAAGAAACTCCTTTTGCGAGTTGTGGTAAAAGATCGGCTCTAAACACATTTCACCAGTTTTTTTCTTTTGTTTGCAAATGATTTGTCTGCAAAGACCTGGTTTTCTCCTGCTCCTAACTTAACTTGCGCCTCTTCAGTTAAACCAAACAGCAATTAGTATAACTGTTATCCAAATTACAAAATCCACCACTTTTTTCATTATTCTTGATCCTCCTGTCTATTTGGGTTTTTTTCTCCTATTTCAATTTCAAAGACAAAAATACATATTGAAACTAAAAAAAAAGGCACGAGCAAATGTTTTAAATAACAACTGCTATTATGAGTCTGGAAAATCATTCTGCTCTTATGTAGTTAGAAAATCGTTGGGGGTACAGTAATAGTTCTGTAATAGTGTAGTTTGATCGTCCGGGTGACTGTAGTCCTGAGATGTACTGTTGTCGGTAGTGGTGACTGACGTTTCGACAACCTGAGCGGAAGTCATCGTCAGAGTCAAGTGAATAGCTGTTGTCAGTCGAATGTTCTTAGTCCGGTTTGTATAAACTGATTGGTCAGTCTTGCCGTGATGTTACTGGCTGTAAGACTCAAGTGGCGAAGGTCGGTCGTGGTTGGTCGGTCTCGATCCGTTTGTAATGTTAATGTCGTGAATGAGTCGTTTGTATCATACCGGTAGTGATTGACGCCTGTTGAGGGGATTCTGTTCCAAGTTGGTAAACCAACTTTCTAGGTTCAGTCGTTAAAAGTAGTGAGTGCTGTAGGTTAGGCATTACGCAGAGTCCCAGTCAATAGTGTGGTTCGTACGTCGGTGACGTTTAGCAACGTAATTGGTGACATCACCTTTCCTCGTCGCTCGTTTGTGTTCGGTCAGTCTAGTTGTGAGGTTTCTGCCAGTCTCACCAATGTGGGAGGGTGGCAGTCGGAGCAATTAATCTTATACACTGCTCTCTGTCTGTTCCCCGGTTCGTCTTTGTCTTTGACGTTCAAGTCAGTAACTGACGTAGTGTGGTGATAGGTTTGTGAGCGACGCGGATATTGAATGGTTGTAGGATGTGCGAGATGTTCTCATGCAGATATGCCCTTAATGTACAGTATAGTTGCTGTAGTCGCACGAGATGTGTTGTCGTTAGCTTCGGTAGTAGTAGTAGGTCGGTGAGTGTTACGTTGCATGAAGTCTTCGTTGTAATTGTTCCTAGAAAAACACGGTCAAGGTACTTGTACGTCGGATAAGCTGTCTGTCGTGTTGCATACTAGTTGCGCTCGTCGCGTAAGAGTCCTAATAGTTGTGGCTTTGTGTGATGTCGAACTATAGGATGACTCGTCCAGTAATCTGTCGGTATGTGTCGGTTTCCTATAAACAGTTGTCTGAAGTGAGTTGTCGTCACGGCTTACCGGGCAGTTTTAGACAAGGTAGTTTGCCATTTTCTGCGACCTCTCTAGTAAACTGCATGTCAGTGTTTTATTCGTTAAGGAGGTGGTGGAATGCGTCGATTTCGTCGTGTCGTACGGCGGTGAAAGTATCGTCGGCGTAGCGCAACTAAAGCGGTATTGTTTGTCGGCAAGTCGTAAAGGCGCTTTCCTCAATGTTCTGCATCTCAATTTCTGCTACAAAAACAGAAACTGGAGACCCAATAGCTGTACCGTGTAACTGTTTGTAGTGTTTACCGTTGTACTAAAAATAAGTTGACGTAAGGCAAAGGTTTAGTAAGTCCATAATGTCCTCTGTCGGTAGCAGTAGAGGGTCGGTAGATTGTAGGATTGCAGTCTCAGTACATTGTAGTGCCAGTTGAAGTGGAATACTTGTAAAAAGCGATTTCACATTAAATGACACTATTTTGTAGTCGTCAGGTATCTGTACAGTCTTAGTGGCGTTAATGAAGTTCTCGGTGGATTGTAGTTTACGTCTGGATTTGTCGGTGAGCGGTTGTAGTATTGTTGTCAGGTACTTGGACATTTGGTATGTCGGAGAACCCTTGAAAGAAACAATGGGTCGAATTGGGAAACCAGGTTTGTGTAGTTTCGACAGACCGTAAAGTTTCGGTGGCTGTGGTACTGAGTACCTGAGTCGATAGTAGTGTTGGGTGTCAATGGCGTTTGTCTTCTTGAGTGTCAGTAATGTGCTGTTAAGTTTGCATTGAAGCGCAGGAGTCGGGTCACTTTTGAGTTCTTCGTAGGTTTTGTCCTTGTCGTTTTCAGTCGTTTAAGGGCATGTTGTTCGTCTTTAGTCAAGTTGCTACCATTTTGTGACGCTGATTGTATAGTGGAAGCAATTCCACATCTAGTGTTATCCTTAGTAGACTCAGATAGCTCTCTTTGCCGAGACAGAGCCGCTTCAACAATAGCCTCGGTCGGTATCCCCTTCGGTGTAACTGAGTGTTTCAGTCCGTATGACAGTGCGCGAGTTTCATTCTTGTCTAAGGGACGGGAAGAGATGTTCCTTACCCAGTTGTCGTCCGGTCTACTTCGTCTCTATTCTTTGTTGCGTAAAACTCGTGTCAGTTTCTGTTGATGCCCACTACGGGAGCATTCAATCGCTTTGTTGGCTCGTTTGTCGGCAATAGTCGTAACAGTGTCAAGTAATTCAGTAGGTATCAGTTGTTTCAGTTTGTCGTGTAGTTGTTGTGTCTTTTTTTTTGTAGCGTTTGAGGCTTCTGTGGCAATCATTTATCCGCGCTTTGACCAGTCGTCTGCAGGTGGCCTTGACGATCTGGATGGCCTCCAATGTTTTCAACGGGGACTTAAGTTTGGGCCCGGCCGGAACAAGGCCGTGATCTTTACAGCGGTGATAAAACCAGAGCTTTTGTCGTATTCGTCTGACAGTGCTTGCGTAGGTGATGTAGTCGTTCGTAAGTCTTTCGCTCTGTCGTCCAAGTGAACTTAGTACAGTAAATGGTTTCAACCCAGGGGTGACATGTAATAGCGTTTGGTGCTCTTTTTTCTTTCGTTTTATAAATCTCGACTTCGTCTGGGTAACTCAATATTCAAAAACTACTTAGTCAAAATCCAGTCCGCCCAGTCACACTTCATACTTGGTGAAATACGCGTGCAAGTGATTTTCAGGAAATAATCTTTGTATTTTAAATTCCACTTAATTCAGTTTTTTAAGGACTTTGATATCTCTGTGTTTCCTAACTTACCTACTAAAGGAGCATCCTTCATATCCACTTTTTTCTCATCAGAAGTAGCTTTACTTTTGTCTGTCAATGTAATTACAACGAAATGGTTTTCATTCTTTTTTGTGTCATCAACTGATCGAGGGGACAACTCAACCCAACTCCCCAGCTAGGACCACCTGGGTCATGAAACAGTAAATTATAGGGAGTCCATTAGAGATATATACTTATTATGAATATGCTTGATTTTAACCCAAGTCAGTCCTATTTACCTGCTATGAACAAAGAAGCACTACAATCCACTCCGTTATCGCTTGAGGAAGCTTCACTTTTGTCTGCCACTGAAATTATGACCAAAAGTTGTATCTAATATAAGTTCAGTTAAATGCGTTCTTGGTTAAGTTTAGTTTAATGCATCTGCAAGGTCTGCTGTCTATTTAAGTTTAGCTAAGGTTAGTTAAGTATAAGTTTTCGTTTAGGCGGGGGCACATAGAGGAAGGAGTGTTATTAGTTTTGTTAAGTATAAATTTACGTCTAGTTTGTCACAACACATCAAATAAAAGATATCTGGCGTATGGTCAAGTACCCATATCAGACATGGAACCCATGGAAGTGGTATCCTATGGGCGGGGAAATTACAAACAAGTGAGGAGTGCCGCGAGTATTTAGACCTGCTGGACCAGGAAAAATTTCAGAATGATAAGTTAATTAACAATATATTCAATAATTTCTGTCCATCATCGGCGCAAACTCTGCACAAGTTAACAATTTCTGAAAAGTATTTAACTGCTTTTCTCACCTAATGAACTATTGTCAGTCAAGTCCTGGTTTCCTTCGGCTGCTTCAACTTGCGCCTCTTTGGTAACTCAAAAAAACAAAGAATATTAGTGGTCATAAAACTGGAATATTTGAAAAGCTTTTCTATTAATTTTCACCATCCTCTGATATTTTTGTTGGGGTTTTCCCCCTAGCATCGCAGTATGAAAGACTAAAATAACTTTAGAAACTGAAAAATATAAATTTCTCTGTTATTGTGTAGCTTACGGCTCTGAAAGAATCTATCTTATATATTAATTATCTTTCTATCCTAAATATTAGCCCCCCAAAAAAAGGCATCAGTCCCTCCTCAATCTTCGAAAAACTTTCTTGATTTGCAATGTGTTTCTCGGTGTTTAATTGACGCTTAACTTTTAACACGCACTCGGTGTTTGCTGTAATCACTTGTACCTGTTGATTTGCCATCATCGTCGTCTGACTCCTTCTTGAATCCAGATAGACCTTGGAATGGTAAAAAAGAATATTTTGCTTTAAGCAAGGAAAATTTTTAGCCGTAATGATTCAGTTGTTTGCGTTTAACTTATTTTCATAGGTCTTTTTTCACTCACAAACTTGAAAAGTGCCAGTCATTTACTGTTTTATCTCTCTCACCTGATAAAAGCTCATCCTCCAAATTCACCTTTTCTTGGTTTGCTGAATCTTTCCCTTCCGAAGAAGCTAAAAATTGGGAAAGAATCAAACATATTGGTTTGTGCTCTGGACTTTCCATTAAACAATGAAGAATAATTTATTTATAAAAATTAATCTCCCTTCTTATCATAGAACGTCAAATATGATCAAGACAAGAAATTGCACCCCTTTTTTCACCCCTGTTTGTTTGTGATTATTTCTTTTCATTGCTGCCAAGTTCTCGAGCTTTAGATCATTGAATTAGATGCGGCTACCTATTAATTCTTTTCAAAACATAATTCAATCAATAAACCAGACTTATGATTACAATATACTTCTATACTATTTACGGCTTTATTCTGTACTTGCGGAACGGCCGATCTCTAAATCTTTTATTTTTCCAAATGATGAAACTTGAATTTTCCTCAAGTCGAAAATTCCGAAAAAAAGAAGGGTATGAATGATCGTCATCACTGTCTTCACGGTCATCAACATCATCATATTAATGCCACTCTTTCCGTTTTCATTGTCTTAAATTCTTTTACTTTTCCTAGGACCACTAGGGTCATGTAACAATTAATTATTTAGAGTCCATTAGAGATATTCTCCTCCTTTGAATGTGTTTGATTTCAAATCAAGTCAGTCCTACTTACCTGCTATGGAAAAAGAAGCATTTAAATCCACTCCGTTATCACTAGAGGTAACTTCGCTTTTGTCTGCCTCTGAAATTATAATCAAAAGTTGTATCTCATCTGAGTTGAGTTAAATGCGTTTTGGTACAGTTTAGTTTAGTGCGTCTGAAAGGTCTGTTCTCTATTTTAGTTTAGCTCAGGTTAAGTTTTCGTTTAGGCGGGGGTACATAGAGGAAGGAGTGTTAATAGTTTAGTTGAGTATAAATTTACGTCTAGTTTGTCACCAAAAAGATATCTTGCCTATGATCAAGTACACATATCAGACATTGAACTTGTCACACCTATTCAAATGGTATCTTATGGGCGGAGAAATAACAACGACAAAACAAGTGAGGAGTGCCGCGAGTATTTAGACCTACTCGACCATGAAAAATTTTACAATGATAAGTTGAAGAACAACATATTGAATAATTTCTGTCCATCATCAGGGTAAGCTCTGTTCTGTTATTATTGCACAAGTCAACAATTTCTGAAAAGCATTTAACTGTTTTTCTCACCAAATGAACTGTTGTCAGGCAAGTCCTGGTTTCCCTCGGCTGCTTCAACTTGCGCCTCTTTGGTGACTCAAAAAAACAAAGAATATCATTGATCATAAAAACTTGAATATTTGAAGAGCTTTTCTATTGATTTCCACCATCCTCTGATATTTTAATTGGGGTTTTTCCCTTAATATCGCAATATGAAAGAGTAAAATAACTTCAGAAACTGAAAAATTTTTTTTTTTCCGTTATTGTGTAGCTTACGACTGTGAAACAGTCTCTTGGTTTTTTCTGTCTTAATATTAACCCACAGAAAATTATTCAGTCAGTTTTCAATCTTTAAACGCTTAATTGCCTTGAAACGTTACATTTGAAATAACTACAACTGTCCTTTTGGTAAAAAGTTTTCTGGAGTGAATTTCCACACCACTTGTCTCTCAACGGCTTCTTAGCAGCGTAAACATTTAAGATCAAGTAACAAGGTGCGAGGAAAACAATGAAATTGTTTAATATTACGAGTACTTGTAAACCATCATAGATTGGTTTGAAGTTACGGAAACTATGCAGACCAATGCCACAATTGAAATATGATTATTTTGCTCAGTTTTAAACAAAAACGATTCCAGGGTTTTTTTTGGATAATCTTCCTACAGATGTAAGCTTTCAAACTGTCTGAGTGTTACACTTATTATTTATACCTATTAATTTGTAATTATTGCCATCTGATTCCTTCTTTAATGCAATTTCGCCTCGAATTATGAAAGAAAAAACATTTCCCTTTGAACTAAGAACACTTTTAGTTAATGATCCATTGTTTATTTCAATGTTTATTTTATGACGTTTCTTGTGCTCAATGCCCACTGACTTAATTTATTGCTATCTACTTGGTGAAAACATTATTTGATGAAAAAACCTAAAGCTGCAGACTGGCCCCCTGGGGAAGCTCAGTTGGACTTTCTAATCTGATTAGACATCTCTAATTTGTTAGCATGTCATGGAAAACGGCTTTATGAAATTGAACGCGCGAAGGAATTTTTCGTGCAAGTGTTACTTGCCTAAAAATTTTTCGGTGGTTTTAAAAATGGAAACAGAATTCAAACCCTTACTGAGCACAGATTTCTGAATTAGATAGTGGAAGATTTTCTGGAATGGTGACGACAGTTTTGAGGCTTTCAGGTAATAAGTGAGGACCGGTAAGTTGGTCAAATTTTTGGGCCATAATTTGGTGCAAATGGTTAAAAACATGGACTTTTGGTGACGATATTGCTTGGAATGAGAGAAAGAGGATGTATAAAAAGTTAGAGTGAAAACCCCTAGGGTTGGATCAAGAAGATCTTAGTATGTTTAATGATATAATTTACTCCGTGTGTTGACGAACTCTTCCATTGCGAGCTCTTGTGTTATGGCACATACAAAAAAGCTGATCAACAATCAATTTTTTACCTGATGAGTTGTTGAAAGGAAAGTCCTCGTTTTCTTCAGCTGCCTCAGCTTGTGTCCCTATGATAACTAAAATGAAACGGGTGATGATGATAATATAATCAGTTGTGACCTGTAATTAATGGAGTAAGTTTCTAAAGGAACTGTGGTGCTACGTCGGTGCAAGAGTATAACAGGGTAATTTGGTATCATCAGCTGAGTTGATAACGTAAATTGACCACTGTTTCAAGAGTCAAAGCTGACGTTTCGAGAGTTAGCCGTTCGTCAGAGCAACCGTGACCTTTCATAGTTTTTTGGTGTTACCCTCTTTCTCTTGATTTTTACTCTTCTGTTGGGAAGAATCAGCCTTAAGTAGGTAATCCAGCTTCCGAAAGAGTCTTGGAGAGTCCCAGGCAATATTGTGGTTCATTAGTCGCCGATGTTCAGAAATGTGATTGTTGACATCACCATTTCTCATTGCCGATCTTTAAAACTGCTCCATGATAGTTTTGTTCGTAAATAAATGTTCTCTCGAGTTTTTACGCATTTGGCCTCTGTTTTGGTGCCGAAAATCTTGGTTAAGAGCGCCTGCCAGTCTTTTGCAGAAAAAAAAAGATATGCGCATATTTTACTTAGAACGGTTCAGCATCTTTTAGACTCAGTAGCCTTAATTTTGTATGTTAAAGAAATGACAGGGGAAAAACTTCACACTTTTGAGTTTTGTCACGTATTGTGTCTTCTATAATTTCCTCGTCTGCCCTTTTTTTTTATCGTGATAGATGAAAAGCCATTCCACCACTCACAGGTACAATTCTTGCTCTAAACTTGTGACCGTGGAATTGATAAATGGGCTGTTAGACTGTCTAAATACCAAGATTACTCGGTTTGCTCACCATTGTTTGCAAATCTCGGTTCGAGATGTAGTATCATATCGTTATATTCATATGAAAAATCTGTTAAGGCCTCACTTTTTCCCTCACTTGGTGAACCGTTGACAGCAGTACCCAGGTTTTTATCAGCTTCCATGTTGTCCTCTTTTCCAACTGAAATACCAATACACAGTAATATTTAAAACGCTCAATATCTGTGATGATCTCTGACGATGACCAAGATTTATATTTCGATTTGTATTCAGACTTAAATTCAGGCAGATATTCATTCAGTGTTATATTGATCTCTTGTACCTTTTGGTTTGCTTCCATCACCATCTGATTCCTTCTTGGATATAAAATGATCTTGAAATAGCAACGAACACAAATTTACATGAGCAAAGAACACTTTCAGGGTGCAGTTTGTTCGACGGTGTGTTTGATTTTATCGCGCGTGTTGTATTCAGTGGTTACAAACTTAAATCACCCATCTCTTTTCTGTTTTATTTCTCTCACCTGAAGAATGTTTATCATCCAAAGCCAGGTTTTCTTGGATTGCTTTAACTTTATCCTCTGACGTACCTAAAAAATAGAAAATAGTTAAACATATTGGGTTGAGCTTTGGAAACTGTTTGAAGGATCATAATTTGCTAGAAAGCAACTAACAGATACATTTATAAATACAATACATCAAGAACAGTGAATGTAGTCTTTTTGGCCCAAGGTTTTCCTATTGTTGCTTTTTATTGCTGTTAAGCATTAAAATAGATGCTGCTGTTTATTGATTGAAGCAACCAACGCTCACTCAATAAATCAGCCATTATAACCATAAATGCACACCAAGAGATGGTATAATCCTTTACCTGTTGAACTCTCGATCTCTAAATCCTTTGATTTTCCAGAGAAAAGGACTTGACCTTTCTCCTGGTCTAAAAGTATAATAAACAGATTGTTTAAATGCTCATCATCAAAATTATCGTTATTGCTATTCATCAGTTCATTTACTGTTTTATCTCTCTCACCCGATGAAAGCTCATCCTCCAAATTCACCTTTTCTTGGTTTGCTGAATCTTTCCCTCCCGAAGTATCTAAAAATTAGGAAAGAATCAAACATATTGGGTTGTGCTTTGGACTTTTCCTTTAAACAATGAAGAATAATACATTTATAGAAATTAACCTCCTTTTATTGAACGTCAAATACGATCACCCCTATTTGTTCGTGGTTGTTACTTTTTATTGCTGATGAGTTCTCAAGCATTAGATCACTGAATTAGATGTGGCTGCCTATTAATTCATTTCAAACCAAAATTTAATTAATAAACCAGATTTATGATTACAATATACTTCCATACTATGTACAGTTTTGTTCTGTACTTGCGGAACTGCCGATCTAAAATTTCTCCAAGTCGAAAATTAAAAAAAAAAAAAAAAAAAAGGGGTTTGAATGATCGTCATCACTGTCTTCACGGTCATCAACATCATCATATTATGGCTACTATTTATGTTTTCATTATCTTAGATTCTGTTTACTTTTCCCAGGTAGGACCACGTAGGTCATGTAACAATTTACTGTATGGAGTCTATTAGAGATTTTCTCCTATGATGAATATGTTTGATCGTAACCCAAGTCAGTCCTACTTGCCTGCTACGGACAACGAAGCTTTAAAACCCACTCCGTTAGCACTTGAGGTAGCTTCACTTTTGGTTGCCCCTGAAATTATGACCAAAAGTTGTATCTCATCTAAAGCGTTCTTGGTTAAGCTTAGTTCAGTGCACCTAAAAGGTCGGTTGTCTATCTAAGTTTAGCTCAGTTTAGTTAAGTATAAGTTTTCGTTTAGGCGGGGGCAGATAAAGGAAGGAGTGTTAATAGTTTAGTTGAGTAAAAATTTACGTCCATCAAATGAAATGATATCTGGCCTATGATCAAGTACACATATAAGACATTGAACTTGTCACACTTATTCAAATGATATCTTATGGGCGGGGAAATAACAACGACAACCAAGTGAGGAGTGCCGCGAGTATTTAGACCTAATGGACCAGGGAAAATTTTAGAAGGATAAGTTAATTAACAACATATTTAATAATTACTGTCTATCATCGGGGTAAACTCTGTTCTATATTGTATTGTATTGTACAAGTCAACAATTTCTGAAAAGCATTTAACTGTTTTTGTCACCTAATGAACTGTTGCCGGGCAAGTCCTGGTTTCCTTCGGCTGCTTCAACTTGTGCCTCTTTGGTAACTCAAAAAAACAAAGAATATCAATGCTCATGAAAATGAAATACTTAAACAGCTTATTTATTGATTTCCACCATCCTCTGATAATTTTATTGGGGTTTTTCCCTTAATATCGCAATATAAAAGACTAAAATAGCTTTAGAAACTGAAACATTTAAATTTCCCCGTAATTGTGTGGCTTACGACTTTAAAAGAATCTCTTGGTTATTTCTGTCTTAATATAAACCCACAGAAAATTACTCATTCTGTCAGTTTTCAATCTTTAAACGCTCAATTGTCTTGAAACGTTTCATTTGAAATAACTACAACTGTCCTTTTGGTAAAAAGTTTCCTTAAGTGAATTTCTACAACACTTGTCTCTCAACGGCTTCTTCGCCGCTTAAACATTTAAGATCAAGTAACAAGGTGCGAGGAAAACAATGAATTTGTTTAACGTTACAAGTTCTTGTAAACAATCATAGATTGCTTTGAAATTACGGAAACTGTGCAGACCAATGCCACAATTGAAATATAATTATTTTGCTCAGTTTTAAACAAAAACGATTCCAGGGTTTTTTTGGATAATCTTCCTACAGATGTAGGCTTACAAACTGTTTGAGTGTTACACTTATTACTTATACCTATTAATTTGTTGTCATTGCCATCTGATTCCTTCTTTAATGCAATTTGGCCTTGAATTATGAAAGAAAAACATTTCCCTTTGAACTAAGAAAAATTTTTATTTAATGATCCTTTGTTTTTTTTATTTCAATGTTTGTTTCATGACGTTTGTTGTACTCAATGCTCACTGACTTCGTTTATTGCTATCTACTGAGTGAAAACATCATTTGATGAAAAAAATTAATAAATGCGGACTGGCCCACCAGGGGAGTTCAGTTAAACTTTCTAATCTTATTGGACTTTTCTAATACGTTAGAATCATCCTCTTTTTAAAAAATTCGTCGGTGGTTTTAAAAATGGTAACAAAATTTAAGCTCTTACTGAGGGCGGATTTCTAGCTCTGACTCGGATAGTGGAAGATTTTCTGGAATGGTGACGACAGTTTTGAGGCTTTCAGGTGATGAGCGAGGACCCATAAGTTGGTCAAGTTTTTGGGCCATTATTTGATGCTAATGGTTAAAAACACTGAATTTGGTGACGATATTGATTGGAATGAGAGAAAGAAGTTCCATAAAAATTGGAAGCGAAAACCCTTAGAATTGGATTAAGAAAGTCTCAGTAAGTTTAATAAAATAATTTACCCTGTTTGTTGAGAAACTCTTCTAATGCGACCTCTTGTGTCTCTGTGATAACTAAAATGAAACGCATGATGATAACAATATAATTAGTTGTGACCTGTAATTAAGGGGGTAGGTAGCCAAAAGAACTGTGGTGCTGCATCGGTGAGAGAGTATAACAGGGTAATTTGGTATCATCAGCTGAGTTGATGAAGTAAATTGACGACCGTTTCAAGAGTTAAAGCTGACGTTTCGAGCGTTAGCCCTTCGTCAGAGCAACCGTTACCTGTCATGGTCTTTTGTGTTCCCCTCACTCTCTTGATTTTTATTCTTCTATTGGGAAGAAACTGCCTTAAGTAGGTAATTCAGCTTCCGAAAGTCAGTCGTATAACTTAATTCAGGCTAAAGGTTAAACATCTTGTAAAGTCCCAAACAATATTGTGGTTAGTTAGTGGACGATGTTCAGAAATGTGATTGTTGACATCACCATTTCTCACGGCCGATCTTTTAAACTGCTCCTTGTTAGTTTTGTTCGTAATCAAATGTTCTCTTGAGTTTTTATGGGTTTCGCCTTCGTCTCGCTGCCGAAAATCTTGGTTAAGAACGCCTGCCAGTCTTTTGCAGAAAAAAGATTTGCCCATATTTTACTTAAAACGGCGCAGCATCTTTTAGACTTAGTAGCCTTAATTTTGTCTGTAAAAGAAATGATAGGGAAAAAAACTTCACAGTTTTGAGTTTTGTCGCGTATTGTGTCTTTTGTATGGCCTTTTTTTTATATCGTGATAAATAAAAAGCCTTTCCACCACTCACAGGTACAATTCTTTCTCTAAACTTTTAATAGTGCGATTGATAACTGGGCTGTCAGACTGTCGAAATACCAAGATTATTCGGTTTGCTTATTACACTTTACAAGTCTCGGTTCGAGTTGTAGTATCATACTGTTATAATCATAAAAAAAATCTGATAAGGTCTCACTTTTCCTCACCTAGAGAACTATTGTCAGCAGCAGCAAGGTTTTCATCAGCTGCCATGTTGTCCTCTTTTCCAACTGAAATACCAAAACAAATTAACAGTTAACACTCCCGATCTGTGATGACTTTTGTTTTTCAACCTCTAATACATACCAAGATTTAGATCTAGATTTAATTTCGGACTTAGGCTTACATTCATTCAGTTTTACATTGATCTCTTGTACCTTTTGGTTTGCCTCCATCATCAACTGATTCCTTCTTGGACGTAAAATGCTCTTGAAATAACAAAGAACACAAATGTTACTCGAGCAAAGAACACTTTCAGTTTTCAGTTTGTTCGTGTGTTTGATTTTACCGTGCGTGTTGTACTCAGTCAAGCTGAAATCACCACTATCCCTTTTCTGTTTTATTTCTCTCACTTGAAGAAAATTTATCATCCAAATCCTGTTTTTCTTGGATTGCTTTAACTTTATCATCTGACGTACCTAAAAAAATAGAAAATAATTAGACATATTGGGTTGTGCTTTGGAAACTGTTTGGAAAGAATGAAGGATAATAAATTTTTAGAAAGCAACCACCAGACACGTTTATAAATACAATACATCAAGAACAGTGAATGTAGTCTTTTTGGGCTCAAGGTTTTCCTATTGTTGCTTTTTATTGCTGTTAAGCATTAAAATAGATGCTCCTGTTTATTGATTTGGAGCAACCAACGCTCACTCAATAAATCAGCCATTATAACAATAAATGCACACCAAGACACGGTTTAATCCTGTACCTGTTGAACTCCCGATCTCTAAATCCTTTGATTTTCCAGAGGATAGGACTTGGCTTTTCTCCTGGTCTAAAAGTATAAAAAACAGATTGTTTAAATGCTCATCATCACAATTATCATTGTTGCTATTCATCAGTTGTGCTATCATTATTATTATTGTTATCAGAATTGTTCTTGATAAATCTGACGGGATAATAAAAGTCATAGAATAATGAATGTCACAATAGGAAACCATTTACGGTCGATTAGAATTTTCGTGATAGCCTAGTTGTAAACTTTCCTGTTAGACTATCAAAATAGATAAATATTTGCCCTTTAACAGAAAAAAGAAACTCCTCTTGCGAGTTGTGGTAAAAAAGATCGGCGCTAAACACATTTCACCATTTGTATTTTGTTTGCTAATGCTTTGTCTGTAAAGACATGGTTTTCTCCTGCTCCTAACTTAACTTGCGCCTCTTCAGTTAAACCAAACAGCAGTTAGTATTACTGGTATCCAAATTACAACATCCAGCACTTTTTCTTATTATTCTTGATCCTCCTGTCTATTTGAGAGTTTTTCCCTCCTGTGTTTCAATTTCAAAGACAAAAATAAATTTTGAAACTAAAAAAAAATGCACGAGCAAATATTTTTAGTAACAACTGCTATTATGAGTCTCGGAAATCATTCTTCTCTTATGCCATCAAAATATCGTTAGAGGTACAGTAATAGTTTTGTAATAGTGTAGTTCGATCGTCCCGCTTCTCTTATGCAGTCAGAAAATTATTGGAGGTACAGTTCGTCCTGTTATATTAAAACAACACGCAGACTCATATCAACGGTGTGGTTCGTCATTCGTTGATTTTCAGCAGTTTGATTTCAGTCATTTTTTAGCGCCCTTTCCTATCTCCTTGTCTCTGATGTTGGTGATCGGCGCATTTGATCTAATAAACTGCACCTTGTCTGTTGTTTGGATCTTCTTTGTCGTTAATGCTAATTAAAGCTCTGTAATAGTGTAGTTTGATCGTCTGGGTGAGTGTAGTCCTGAGATGGACTGTTGTCGGTAGTGGTGACTGACGTTTCGACAACCTGAGCGGAAGTCATCATCAGAGTCAAGTGAATAGTTTTTGTCAGTCGAATGTTCTTAGTCCGGTTTGTATAAACTGATTGATCAGTTTCTCCGTGATGTTATGGGCTCTAAGACTCAAGTGGCGTAGGTCAGTCATGATTGGTCGGTCTCGATCCGTTGGTGAAGTTGGGTCGTTCTGCTCGGTTCGTTTGTAATATCAATGTCGTGAATGAGTCGTTTGTATGGTGCCCGTTGTGGTTGACACCTGTTGTGGGAAGTCTGTTCCAAGTTGGTAAGCCAGCTTTCCAGGGTCAGTCGTTGAAAGTAGTTGGTGCCGTAGTTTAGGCATTGCGCAGAGTCCCAGTCAATAGTGTGGTTCGTAAGTCAGTGATGTTCAGCAATGTGATTGTTGACATCGCCTTTCCTCGTCGCTCGTCTGTGTTCAGTCAGTCTAGTTGTGAGGTTTTCTGCCAGTCTCACCGGTGTAGGAGGCGTGACAGTCGGGGCAATTGATCTTATACACTGCTCCCTGTCTGTTCCTCGGTTCGTCTTTTTCTCTGAAGTTAGTCGGCGATAGTCGTGTAACAGTGTCAAGTAATTCAGTAGATATCAGTTGTTTCAGTTTGTCATGTAGTTGTTTTGTTTTGTTCCTATAGCGTTTGAGTCCTCTGTGGCAATCATTTATCTGCGCTTTGACCAGTCGTCTGCAGGTGGCTTTAACTATCTGGATGGCCTCCTGTGTGTTCAACGGGGACTTAAGTTTGAGCCCGACCGGAACAAGGCCGTGAACTTTATAGCGGATATAAAACCAGAGCTGTTGTCGTATTTGTCTGACAGTGCTTGCGTAGGTGATGTAGTCATTCATAAGTCTTTCGCTCTGTCGTCCAAGTGAACGTAATACAGTAAATGGTTCGAACCCGGGGGTAAAATGTAATAGTGTAGTTTGAAGCTCTTTTTGTTGTCGTTTTATAAACCTCGAATTTCTCTCGGTAACGCAATATTCAGAAACTCCTTGGTCAAAATCCAGTCCGCTCAGTCACCCCACAAACTTGGTGAAATACGCGCGCAAGTGATTTTCAGAAAATAATGTTTGTATATTAAATTCCATTTAACTCAGGCTTTTAAGGACTTTGATTTCTCTGTGCTTCCAAACTTACTTACTAAAGGAGCATCCTTCATATCCACTTTTATCTCAACAGGAGTAGCTTCACTTTCGTCTGTCAATGAAATTACAACGAAATGGTTTTCACTCGTTTTTGTGTCATCAACTGATCAAGGAGGCAACTCATGGACTAAACTTGTGATAATGTGATTGATAACTGGTCTGTTAGATTGTCGAGATACCAAGAATATTCACTTTGCTCATCATAGTTGAAAAAATAATAAAGGGGATAAGTTTCTAAAAAAACTGTGGGGCTGCGTCGTTGGGAGAGTATAACAGAGTCATTAACTGAGTTGATAACGTAAATTAGCAACCGTAAAGAGTTTAAAGCTGACATTTCGAGCATTAGCCCATCGTCAGAGCCAATGGCTCTGATTCACTATCAACTCAGTTAATAGTTGACAAAATTTCAGTTCTAGTTGTCTTGTTATTGTTAATTTTAAAAAGAAATCTAAAGATGCTTGTTTCTTTTTCTCACCTGATAAACCTTTATCAGCAAAGTCCAGGCTTCCAACAGCTGCTGTTGAGGAGGCCTGTTGACTAACTAAAATACCAATACATTTATAAGTGATAATACTCATTATTTTTTACAACTTTTGTTTTCTCCATCTCCTAATATATGCAAGGTTTTTCCCCTAAGTGTAAAAATATCTCAGACCCAAATCAGTTTCAATTGGAAAGTGAAAAATGTAAAACCCATGGTTATCGTGCCGGTTTAGGTTAAAAAATAATTTCTTCCTTATTCTATCCTAAATATTGACCCTCAAAAAGTGATCATTTCCTCTTCAATATTTGAAAAGCTGACTTGCTTTGCAACGTGTTTCCCACTGTTTAATTGACGCTTAAGCTAACACACACTCTGCGTTTGTTCTAATAACTTGTACCTGTTGATTTTCCATCATCGTCATCTGACTCCTTCTTGAATCCAAATTGACCTTGGAATGGTAAAGAAGAATGTTTTATTTTAAGTAAAGGAAACATTTAGCCGTTATGATTCAGTTGTTTGTGTTTCAATTATTTTCATAGGTCTTTTTTCACTCACAAACTTGTACAATTAATTTACTGTTTTATCTCTCTCACCTGATAAAAAATCATCCTCCACATCCACCTTTTCTTGGTTTGCTGAATCTTTTCCTTCCGAAGTAGCTAAGAATTAGAAAAGAATCAAACATATTGAACAAACAAACAATGATTTAAATTTAAAATTTAAAATTTAAACAATGAAGAATAATATATTTATAGAAATTAACCTCCCTACTTTATACAGAACGTCAAATATGACCAAGAATAATAATTGCACCCTCTTCACCCCTGTTTGTCCATGATTGTTACTTTTTATTGCTGCTGAGTTATCAAGCATTAGATCATTGAATTAGGTGTGGCTGCCTATTAATTCATTTCAAACCAAAATTTAATTAATAAACCAGACTTAAGATTACAATATATTTCTAGACTATTTACAGTTTTGTTCTATACTTGCGGAACTGCCGATCGCTAAATCTTTTATTTTTTCAAATGATGGAACCTAAAATTTCCTCAAGTCGAAAATTCCCCAAAAAAAGGGGTTTGAATGATCGTCATCACTGTCTTCACGGTCATCAACATCATCATATTATGGCTACTATTTATGTTTTTCAGTATCTTGGATTCTGTTTACTTTTCCCACGACCACCAGGGTCATGTAACTATTGATTACATGAAGTCCATTAGAGATATATTCCTATTATGAATATGTTTGATTTTAACCCAAGTCAGTCCAACTTACCTGCTACGGACAAAGAAGCATTAAAATCCACTCCGTTATCACTTGAGGTAGCGTCACTTTTGTCTGTCCCTGAAATTATAATGAAAAGTTGTATCTCATCGAAGTTGAGTTAAATGCAGTTTGTAAGCCTTCAGATGTAGGCTTTCAAACTGTCTGAGTGTTACACTCATTACCGTCTTATGCCTATTAATTTGTTATCATTGCCATCTGATTCCCTCGTCATTGCAATTTGGCCTTGAATTGTATGAAGAAAAAACATTTACCTTTGAACTAAGAACACTTGTAGTTAATGTGATCTATTGTTTGTTTATTTCAATGTTTGTTTCATAGCGTTTGTTGCACTCAATGCACACTGACTTAATTTATTGCTCTCCACTCTCTTTTCTTTGTTCCTCTCACCTGAAGAAAGCTCATCACCAAAATCCAGTTTTACTTGGATTCCTGAAATTTTATCTCCTGACGAGTCCAATACACAGAAATGAATCATTTAGCTTGGGTTGTGATTCGGAAAATGTTTCAAAATCAGGTTAGTGCGGAAGGATACTGAACTGGTAAAATGGAAACACCCGACCTCGCTTACAGCGTCTAATATACATTTTGGCCTTAGTTTTGTTTAGTTACTTTTGCTTTTGTTGAGTTCTCAAGCATTAAAGCATTAAACCAGATGTGACTCAGTACTGATTCAAACAAGCATTTATTCAAACCGGCATCTATATAATTACAGTATCCTTCTATACTATGCTCATTGTTCAATTCTGTACCTGTTGAAGTGCCAATCTCTGACTCCTTTACTTTTCCTGCTGATAAATCTTCACCTTTCTCCTCGTCTAAAAGTAACAAGAGAGGTGGCTTTAGTGATCATCATCACCATCGTGTCGTCGTCATTATTATCATTATGATGATTGTTATTATTGTCACTGTCATTATCGATACTGTTGTCATCATCGTCATCATCATCTTCGTCACTGTTATCATTAACTATTATCAATTATTATCGTTATTATTGTTAGACATAAGATATCGGTCTCAGGACGTCCTGGGTGGTGTTACCCCAGTTTATTGTGTGTGGTCTTTTACAGAAAACTTGATTGTTGGACTAACAAGATAATTAAGTAGTTGTCCATCATAAGGACAAACCTCTGATGTGAAGTATAGTATAAAAATCCAAACCAAAAACCTAACAGACATCGAATTGTTCTTTTTCTCCTTTACCTGATGAACTTTGGTCAGGATGGTCTTGTTTTCCATCGACTGCTTCAACGTTTGCTTCTTTGGTAACTTAAAATAACAAAGAGTGTTGTAATGTAAAGTCATTTGTAATGAAAATTCGGAAAATTTTTGTTTTCTTTGCTGAAGATATTTGAGGGTTTTTCCCTGGACGTTTCCATTTTAATACTGAAATAATGAACAGACTGAAAAACTTAGAATTTATAAATTTTCCTTAACTCGTTTTTGCTATTTGGAGCTTACCAAATAATTCTTCTTCGAATTTTCGTACAAATATTGAATTTAGAAAACTAACTTAGTCCTTTCAGTCCATTTCTGACGGTCTACTGACTTCTTTGCGTCGCAAAGTTTTTGACGCACCAGTCCAAGGTATTTTGCTGATCAAAACTGGACAGTGTCAAGTTCTGCTGCTCTCTTAACATTAGACTTGTATACTTTTCAAGAAATAGATAGATAGATAGATAGATAGATAGATGAAAACACAAGTGTTAGTGAAGTCTACTTTGCTCTTTGAACGCTTAGTTGACAACTTGTTATTATTGAAAAAGTGCGAAAAATAATTTCCAAGCGCGACAAGACTATAAATTTTTCGTTTTAATTAATAAAAAAAGCTTGCTGAACTATTTTTAGAACAGTTAGTTTGATTGTTTTTTTCATATCGTGAAAAAGGTAGAAGTAATTCATCATTCATTATGGTGAATGCCCTGAAGTATAATCATTTGTCTCACGATTTGGCCAGTTCAAATGCATATTATTTCCACAGTTGTTAAGAAGCCCTCACTAATTTCGCGAAATTTATCAGAAAAAAATTATGTATGATATAGCGTCATACACATTCAACTCACGCTTTCTACTTGTACCTGTTGATTTGTGACCAGCGACATCAGACTCCTTCTTGAATACAACTTGACATTTCTCTATGTCTAGGGATACTAAGCAAAATAGTTTTTTCATTCTGAGTTCAGAGTGTAAAGTATACTAACTCGACTCGCTTACTGCGGTTTGATTGTTTCTTTTTGCTTCATATTCAGTGATCAGTTGTTTGTTTATTTTCATACGCTTCTTGTTCCAGGTCACTTCCCTTCTTAAAAATCTTGAAAACTTGAGAGGCGCAATTTATTTGCTGTTTTTTTCCCTTACCTGAAGAAAGCTCGTCAACCAAATCCAGTTTTTCTTGGATTTCCGGGACGCTACTTTCTGACATACCTAAAATAGAAGTCACCTCAGTGTTAGCGTGACTCTTCTGCAAATGAAACTGTGAATGCGACTGCTTCAAGACTCTTTCGGCTCGAAAAACGAAGATGATCTGAAGGTCTAAAATGTTGTGGACTAGTTACTATTATTATCTTCGACGCATTCCTCAAGGCACACACTGTTTTGGCAACTCAAATTTGGATTTTCAGACCTGTTTTTTTTTTTATTCGAGAGTCACCAACCGTTGTTGGTTTATTTAATTTTACCATTATTATTATTATTATTATCGCGGACTTATTCTCCTCTGGAAATATAATCTGTCGTTCGTTTATCTCACATTCTTTACATGTCGCTGAAAATTTAAATCGATTTGGAATTTGGTAAATGAATAAAGGGGGTAACTTTTTAAAGAAACTGTGGTGCTGCGTCGGTGGGAGAGTATGACAGGGTAATTTAATATTTTCAACCGAGTTGATAACGTAAATTAGCCACCGTAGTTATCAACTCGGTTGATAATACTAAATTATCCTGGAACTTGGTAAACCACTTTAATTGAAGAGGACAATACGGATTTTAGGTGGTTACTTTAACTTTAAGTGAAACAGGGAGTAAATAGAGAACAACACATGACAACAACAGAATTACCGTGAAAAGTTACTAGGAGATCAAAAGACATTCTCAAAATTCGAAAGAAATTTAAAACGAAAATTGTGACGTTACTGTTCAAAGTTCCATTTCATGAATCAAAGCTTTTCAATGCAGCCCATAAAGTTTGCAAAACTAATACTGGTTAAGTCCAATATTTTTATTTGTTTGTTTCATGGTTTTTTTTTCCTGACTGAGTTTTGGAACTCTATCGATGATGAAACCTCATCAGTAGTTGCTGTTTATAATTTTCATGAAGATGGATAAAACTAATTTAAAATGAGTGGTACGCTTTCCAAATGCATCGGATAATTAACACTTAACTCCCAAGATCTCATTGGTAATTCTCCTTACTGTCTGCCATACAGTTTTTGTGATGTTAGTCTAGAGTATTTGGTATTGAATCAACCTTTAATCCCCTCATTGATATTTTACTTTATTCTCATCACTTTTCTGCTTGATGTTGTATTGATATTGTAAGGAGAAATTCAGTCTTGGTCACTCATGGGAGTTAAAGGGTTATATAAGCGAAGAAATTCCGCACGGTGTCAAGGCAGATTTATTTACCAGTTGGTTTTTATGTGATGTACATTGCGCGCCGTAATTTCAAATTAAAAACAAAACAAAACCAAAAAAAAAAAACAAACAAAGACAATACCAGCACGCAAATATATCTTTCTGCGTTATTACTATCAAAATTAACATAATGGCCGCTTAATTTATCGTCAGTCAGTACCGTTGACCACAGATAATTTTCACCACGACCGTTTTTTCATAAAAAAAAGCCGCGAAGGTGTCGGCTGGTTCTAAAGTTCCGTGGATAGCCTGCGCGTACTACCTCCAACATCGTAGCAAAACAAGCGGTTAGGTCCGCAAGGTGTGAAACCTGTAATTTCTCTTCCATTTGTTGATGGAAACGCCGTGATAGGAATTCATTTTTATTCTCGTTAAAAATTGAATCTATTTGTCCGTCTTTCCACCAAGTGCATGCTGCAATTTGTTGAAATATGTTTTCTCTCACCTGAGGAACTCTCGCTCTTCAGACCTAGTTCATCTTTTGATTCCAAAACTTTATCTTCAGCCATAACTAGGAATAAAAGAGAACCAAACTGGTTTGCTTTGTGTCACTGATATTCGTTTGAAAACGATTCTGAATGAAAAGGTAAAACAGGAGAACATGTCACAGTCAAAAAACCTTCGTGAAAATTTTAAATGTGTCCTTTAATGGTTGATTAACCTTAACCAACAAGGAAAATAATCAGGATAGATATCAAAATATTTTGTTGGACCCTCTGAGACTGAACATGTAGTCCTTAGCTTCAGAATAAGGAATCTTTGACTTCCAACAGTTTCCCAGTAGCGCTCTAACTTGCGACCGTCTCGTTCGCCAAGGTGAGTAGGATAAAGAACAACTTTAAATTGGGCACCCGAATTTGTACGTATGGTCGTCAAATTGTCTATTTGTGTTCCAACATATTTAACTTGTGTGTTGGATAACGCTAAAATCAATGTACTACAACTAAATTCTTACCTCAATCTCAAAGAAAAAATGCTTGGAAAAATATATCTGCGATCAAACTTTCTCTAGCAGCTGATTCTAGATGAAAACGTAATTGTCTCTAAAATGAACATGTAACATGCACAGTGTTCTTGTACAGACAGGCAGTTATATGGAGATTGCATGTCATTTGAAGAAAACAGAGCTGGAAACGGAAACCAGAATTTCTGGTTTCATTTTCGAATGTCATGATTTTATTACCAGAAAATTTTAAGCTTTGCTTTCAAGACGTGAAAGCCACTGAAAAGCGTGTGGATTTCAATACACGCGGGTAACGACGGTTGATCAACACGATCAAGATGAGCTGCAGCTGTGTGGTAAAGTCAAATGCAACTCCCCTGCTCCCTGTGCCAGAAGTACTTGCTACCTATATTACCCTTTTACACCCTGACATTAAAATTCTTATTCTCCACACTGTTCTCAATGCATTTCCTGTAACTGACAAGGAGAGTTTGTTTATTGATCAAGAACTTCTTAAGTCTGTGATTATTGATTACCTTAATCCGCGCTTTCAATCGGCTTCTGTCATCCTATGTCTGTACTGAAAATAATCACATATCATTCAGGCCTTTTATCTGTGACATGCACGAAAAAGAAAATCGATGATTTACGCTGGCACTTCCACAGGGAAATTAACTGGTGGGATGCCAGTATTAGTCTTCCCCGAGTAACGAAAAAGCTCTGAGCTTCAAAGGAATTCAGGAAGGAGCAACGACAGGAATCAAGTAAACAACGGATCAAAAGCTTTCAGATTCCTCTACGAGAACGACGAGTGCACCAAAATGTACCCTGCTCCCAAAATGTGGCTTCTTAGCTCAGTTGATAGTAGCGCCAGAACTTTATTGATTCACCATATCTTATTTGTCCATTTAGTAACTGAAATACCCTGCACATTTTAAAACGATAACCTGGCGGAACAAAGTCACTCTAAAAGTCTCTCAGACGATATTTGAACATTCAATAATATATTTTTTTTAAATTCTTGAAATGATATACGATAGAAATAGTAGAAATAATTTTAACAACGACTATCAGCTCCTTTCTCGGCTCAGTTAAAAAAAAAAATTATGTAAAACTGATTCAAATATGAATTATTTTCCTGTCCATTCAAATCAAAGGCTCACTTTTTATCAAAAAAATTTGTCCATGTTGTAAACAGCCGTGCTCGTCGGTATGTTCAGATTGATCGCCGGCGGGCAAATTGAGTTTTCTACTGAGCACTTTAATTGAAGCTTTTTGAGAATTTTTCTCGTCGCAAAAATTAATTTCAATTCCGTCAAGACTAAAAAATCGTCCGCGTTCAGTCGCCATTTTGAACGCAATTTCGCCCAGGGGACTTAACGTTTTTCAATGTCCCGGGTTTTTTTCGAAAACCGTGTGGACAACGCGTGCATATCTGGAAATTGCAGGGGCGCTGATTACTCATTTTATTAAGGTTCGTGTTTTATTTAGGGCGTTCGGACGAATTTTGTTTTTTTCTGATCAATATTAGTTAATGAAATGCTCTATTTGGCGGGGACGAAATGGAGAAGTTTACCGATACTTGGATCAGAAAGATGCGTTTACATCTAGCCTGGTAAGACTTGCACTTTTACTTTATAACAAAATGCAGGTTAAGAGCAATCTTACAGCTACATAAGCTTCCGTTGAACTCACAGGGCTCTTTTACTTTTACGAATGCACAATTGGTGTGATGTTATTTTATAATTAATAAAATTATGTTAGCTTCAAACTCATCGTTGATGCAGGAACCTGTTAGAAAACGGGGAAGTCAGATCACTAAGCAGCTTAGGAAAATAACACTGACAAAACAGAAAATGTTTCACAGGTTCTTACACCGAGATAACCAGCGGGAAAGTGGAGGAACATACCTTCCCTGGTTCAAACGTACTTTGAAATTATTGTAGCCAAGCTAGAATTGTGCGAGTCATGATGCTTCCTGATTAGCTTACTCACTTACCAACTTACAACACTCCTCGACACAGTCGTGAAAGTGACTATATCGCGTGTTTGGGCAAAAAAAAAAAAGAAAACTCCTAGTGGGGCCTGCACTCCATTATGTCACGCAGACTTCATTTTGGCATGTCACGCAAAATTTGTAATTTTAATTGACATGATCCGATTCATGATCCATGATCCGGTCCGTGATCCGATCCTTGATCTGATCCGTGATCCGACCCTTGCTCTGATCCGTGATCCGATCCGTGATCTGATCCATAATACGGTCCGTGGACCGATCTGTGATCCGATCCGATCCGATCCGATCCGATCCAGATTTTATCGACGCCGAATGAATATAAAGCCTAGCCTCATTCTGACGAGCAACTCAACATGGCGGCTGCACGTGGGAGAAGTGGAAGTGGGCAAAGCCTGGAAGATCTCTTGGGTAACGAAGGCACAACAGCTACTTTCGTTTTCAACGCTATTATGACCGCAGCAGCTCAGCCACTAACATGTGTTCGACTTCTGGTGCAGGTAATGGACTATAAATGTCAAATGACACAGTGATATTTTACTTTTATACTTTACCGGTGTCCAAGCGGATATTTACCCTCCGGTCCAAATCCGCTGGCGGATTTAGACCCCCTTCCCTCAACAAAACAGTGAAAACATCATCCTTAACATTCTATTAGAAATAGATAATACTTTACGTTGCAGAGTATATTAAAGTTTGTTTTAATTAAAAAAATGCGTATTTATGTTACCCTCTTCTCAGCATGCCGTCACAATCTAGGATTTTCGTTAACGAGAATGAAATGGCTTAACTCTGGTATAAAAACGAGCCGTGAAACTTGAAAACGTTTGATTTTTGTTATTCTCTCGAAAAAGGTGGGAAATATGAAATGATAGATATGCTAACACTAAGTGTGAAACTTCAGTGGAATCCCAATTGCTTGGGTCCTCGATTTGTCGATCGTAACCCTCGATAACTCGAACCAAAAGTCGTTCCCCTTTCCCCAGTCAACCTAATTACTCCAACTGATTTTCATTTCCCATGGAGACTCGAAAAATCGGGAATCCACAGTTCGCATCCTACAACGAAATTCTGCTGCTCCACCCATTACTGTTACATTAAGTTTTTCAATTTTTCGTTAGCCGAGAACGCGCACTAAAATTTACATCCAGTTGTGTTTGTGTTACTTGTTGTATTCCTAATGATTGAAAATAAGTTAAACTAACAATCCTTTTAGGTTTTTTAGTCTAGTTAGTGTTCGGTCGAGTGGATGTTCAATAACCTACAATAGGCTTTACGAACGACTTGTAGTAAGAGTAGTTACTTCGTTCTTGTTCAGAAACTGTTTAAATATGTTATTTATAATACGAAAATCAGACGGAGTTATTTTTTAGACTGGATGCATTTATTGTTATGACCATTCGTATCAATGTTGATTCACATCAGAAGAAGCAAGGATTTATTGCAACAATTTCAATAGTTCAAATGCTGTAGTTTGGTTGCAATTCTTGCATATACTGTACAACTCGCTATAATGAATGCAGTAGAATTGGAATAAAATGGCTAATTATTTTTATCTCTACTGAAGAATTTTGCGTTGTGATTGAAAAGAACATAGACAAAAAGCTTGTACATAGAATAAGGTACCTAATGTGATACAAATGATGCTAAAAGGAAAGTTTGGGTCCAAATCTGCATCGGGGGGTCCATATCCGCTGAGACACTGGCACCCATAGTTCAACTTAATGTTTGCGTGACATCTCTCAGTATTCATATTTCTATCCTGTGGAACCTCCTTCCTTCATTTTAACAGGGAATTTTTTGGTACAAAAGTAGTATAATTGCTTCTTTCCACACCAATATTTAAATATTCATGAGAGGGAACAAATGCATTGGGCCGATAGGTGTTCACCAAACTTGAGGCTAGATGAGGACAAATGTCCACAGGAGACAAAACTTCCTCTATAAACTAAAAACAAAACTCTCTCTTCTTACTTGCTCTGAAAATATCATCAAGGGTAAAATACATACAAATTCGAAGTGAGGGAGTGGTGCTTTCTCCCAATATAATGGGCTCCATGAAGTTGAGGGGGGAGGGAGGAGGGGGTAGTGAGGGTAGTAGAGTGCATAGTAATGTGATCAACATGATCATAGCAAAAAGAACAGACAGAGTTTGTTGATAAAAAGGAGAAGTCTACTCCTCTGGTGGTCTTCATTTTGAATCAGTAAGGTCTCGCAGCTACAGCTGTAGGTAACTCAGGTCAGATATTACACCTCTCGTGGTCTTAGCCTTACAAATGAATTAGAGCATTGTTTTAATCAGTAAAATGTAGCAGGTTTGTTTGGTTTGGTGCTCAACATCAGATCAGCAGAGGCTGACTTATTTTCAGACATTAGATTGGTATTTTGGCAAACCTGATGATCTTCTCAAATACTGAACTTTATTACCCTTTACACTCTAACATCAGAATCCATATTCTCCATACCCTTCTTTATACATTTCCTTTGGTACTGACAAGGAAAATTCATTTTAACATTTAAAACTTCTTAGTTTGGCAATCATTTCCTTTTTTTTCACAAATCTCATTAAGTTAGTTTTGAGAGTTTGGTATTGAATCAACTAATATTCCTCTACATGTAACTGATACTTTTCTCTATTCTCATCACCTACCTGCTTGATATTGTATTGATACTGTAAGGAGAAATTCTGTCTTGGTCACTTATGGGAGTTAAAGGTTTAATTAGAGGAGGCTTAGAACTTGGGTGGCAAGGCATTGTAAGTGGAAAGCTATCTCCAAAGGTCATTTTAACTTATCACCTGAATTGTATTTCACCTGATACTTTTAGTCATGGAGTGTTTAAAATGAAATTATTTTAAATTTGTGTTAAGGTTGGACATGAACCTTTTTCTCCAACTGAGTTCACAACATTTTACCAGTATGGTAAGGAATTTAAGAAGATTATTATTCATTATTTCTTCACACTAATTCATTAAAAGACATATTAAAAAAATACAGCACAGTATTACCAGTACATGAAAAACTACTTAAATGTAAGCTTTGAGGAGATTGATACAAGGCTTGCCTTGTGTTTGTAATTAAAGGAATCAAATAGAGTAATTATCAATCAGATGTTGGAAGCAAACTGGGATTGTCTTTTTTTTTACTTTCCTGGTGGTTGGTCTGAAAAACCCCTGCCACCCTCTCAACAAATCAGATGCAAAACTGGAACTTAAATTTCAACTTTCTCACATGTATTTTCTCACACTTCCAGCTGTGCTTTTTTCACTTCAAGTTCTGATTTGGCTCCATGTGATTCTTATTTTAATTTCTGATAAGCCATTTTCTGATCACTTATTGTATTTGGTTATGTGCATGGCTACAGTGAAAAAGCATTATAACTAAATTCAGATTAGTTTTCTGGTAAATGACTTACAATTGTCCTTTGCATTGTCTTGAAAACAATCATGATGGACAGTTTCTTTAATATAGATTTATCCTTTTTTGATCAGCATGTGAAGATGACAACACAATTTCTAGTTGATAATATGTATTTACATAGAGTGCAAAGGCACTCTAGAGCTATTGGTGAAAAAAAAAATAAACACCAAGATACTTATGGTAATCAAGAAAAGTAACCTATTTGTTCAGGTTTCTTTGTTTTTTTACCTCCTTATCCTGCAGCATGTTATGTAAAGAAGATAAATGTATGGCATGGACTCTACAGAGGATTGTTGCCAAGGTAAACTATATATGCTTTGGTTTCCAGAGGTTGTAACTTTTTTTGTCTTGGTGAGAAACCTTGTTGATTATTCAGCAAGAGATCAGAAATAAAAATGTTACAGGTTAAATACTGTAATGACAGGAGGCCTCAGTCCTTGTTACTAAGCAAAAACATCAGGTCATTTTAACTTGTTTGTATGGGATTAGTTTCTAGTAATTAAGATAGTGTTTTAAAGTGATTCCTCAGGCACTGCACATCCCATCCTGTGTAATAAAGTCATGTCATCAGGGGAATTCCAAGATCATGATATTGTTTTTCAATAAATGGACCAGCTAAAGAGGCTCTCTTGTCTTTAGCTCTTAAACTAGCATGGTGACTTCTATTTTTTGTTGCAGAATTTTGGTGAATAAATTATCCCCTTTTAATTAGAGAAATTAAAAAAGAAATCATTGAAGGGAAAAAAAGATGGTTAAAACCAGACAAAAGGCCCATTACTCAATGATGAAAGTTACAAGCTTTAAAGCAATCACTCAAGGAACGTTTTTTCATCTAAAATTGCATGATTTTTCCACAAATTATGTATCAAATTAAAGGGGTGAGTTTCTAAAGAAACTGTGCATCAAATTGTTTCTACCTATCAAGTTTTTTTCAAGCTTTACTTTAAAACCCTTGCCTCCAACTACCTCAAAATGTATTTTGAACCAATGAAATGATGCATAATTATGATTTGTGCCTGTACAGGCATTTGTGGAGCATAAATTTGGCTCATCATATCTCTTACACAAGCACTGAGTGATCTTTCTTTTGAAATGTTTTTTTTCCAAACAAACATTGGTAGGAAGAATTTAAGGAAAGTTTAAAAGAAATTTTTTGATGAGTTTCTTTTTCTGAGGAATCACATTTATTAATTAATGGTTAGTGCGCTGGGCTCCGGTTGTAGAAGTCCACATTCAAAACCTGGCTGGGTCATTGTGTTGTGATCCTGGGCAAAACAATTCACTCTCACAGTACCTTTCTTTACCCAGGAGTATAAATAGGTGGTGGTTAATTGTCAGGAAAGCCTGATGAAATACAGGGGGTAACCTTGAGATGGACTTAAGCATCCCATTCAGGGGGAAGTAGTAATATTTCTTTTGGCTTCATGCTATGGAAACCAGGATAAGCTGCAACTGGATGGGCCTCATGGCTCTAGTAAAAAAAACTCTATAATGTGTAATTTCTGCCAAAAAAAGTGGGTTAAAAGTAAATAAGTTGATTTGAATGTTGATATTCTATAATAAAAGTGCTCTCACTTAATGTCTCCACATAAAAGGACCTTTAAGTTTGCTCATCAGTAGAGAAATATTTTGTGAGATTTATTTTTGTGTGTTGAAGTATCTGCTCTCTTCTTGGCTTAATTTTATGAGGTGTAAGTCCTTCTAATCTCCAAGGTAATTTTCATCATTTTTGGGAAACTTTATTTCTGTTATTACATTAATTGTTCCACTATAACTGTTGTTAGGGTCTACTCATCATTGATTGGAACTCTTGTAAACAATACAATGCTACAGGTATTACTATGGATTCACTTAAACTATTATTAGTTTACCACATTCCTTCTGTAGTTTGATTTTTCCAAATTATATAATGTGAATTTCTTACCTTGCATCATGCAATTGTGATATAGTCTTATGTGAATTGTGTATTGAATAGGCTATGGATAAAAAAGACAATGCCCTTGTCCCCCTGGTTCCTCCAGAAAATAAGGTGGGGTTGCTCTTTTTTATTTTAATATATTATAATTATCTTAATTACAATGATTTGAATGGTACAGCTCTGTATGTTAATTTGTTTTTCTCTGTTTCTTCTTGAAATTTTTAGAGCAGGTGAGAAGAATTGCTAGAGTTTTTTGAACAGGTATTTTGACCAATTTTTCTCTTACTCCTTGCTTAAATGGGGGCGCCGGAATCTGACTTTTTAGAATATACATGTATATTATTTAGCACAATGGTTTGTACACCAAACTCTGGACTGAGGGGTATGGGTATGGGTTTGAACTTTGAATAACTCTTTACACCCTAACATCAGTATGCATAATCTCCATACTGTTCTTTGTACATTTGCTAGGGTGCTGAATGGGAGAATTTGTTTGATAATCAATAGCTTCTTTAGTTGGTGATATTTGATTCAGGGTGATATTGTAAGGAGAAATTAGATGCTAGTCACTCTTATGGGTCAACAGGTCAAAGGGGTGTCTGTCAGACTCTGACACACTTTGCTTCCTCTTAGTCAATGCATACATGTATTGGAGGAATAATTATAAATGGTTACCTGTAAACTGTCAGGAAAATGTGATGGAATGCAGGGTGGGGGGTTTATTGTGCAATGGATCAGGATCATATCCATAGGTTAAGTAGCCATACTCCTAGTGGATTTATGTGTTGAAAGAAAGGATAAGTACTGAAGGCCTGGTCTGGGTCACTTACCTCAGTGTTGATGTTAAGACTAACAGATTTTTTTTTCTATTAAGACCTGTGTACAGGCTGTGGCAAAATGCAGTGGTATCATTATCAGTCACCCATTTTATGGTAAAGTAACAAAACTGAACCTTAGATCATAATGGCTAGAATTTCAATTGAGGGTGAGACATCTAGGGCTATTAATTTCTTGGTAACAAAATTAAAGTAGATAAGTAGTCTATAATTTCTGTAATTTGTATTTTTATTTATTTATTTATTTATATATGTTTTTAGCAAATATTGATTGACCAATGACACCTCTCTAATTTAATTTCAAGTGATCTCAGTCAGAATGATGGTTCAGTTTGTTGGTCAAGAAACTATTTACAGGTCAGTTCTTTTTCCACATTCTGCTACATTAATTTTCATCTCCATTTGACAATTTTTAAATTTTAAGCGTACTTTTTTCCTTGAATTGGCAGATTTTCTCAAAATTTACTCACTTTTCAAATTCAACTTACTATTTGGAGATGTAATGGCACCTTTTTTATTGTTTTAACCTTTAACTCCCAACATTTGATTATTAAATCTCCCCTCCAGCTGCAACACATATCATTGGGAATTAGTTATGAGACTAATTTGGTGTTAGATTAAGATAATGACTTCTGCCCAATAAGTTTCAATATTCTCATTACATGTTTGGATAATGTATGGAAATTATAGAGAGAAGTTATGTGTTTACTACTTCTGGGAGTTAAAGGGTTAAGATGTCCTACACACAAGGATGATAAGTTGAATGTTCCTTTCATTACTTGAATGTGCCAATCATGGACAATACATGTACATGTTAAATATCTTTATCTTATTGCCTGTGTTAATAAATCTGTTTTCAGTGGACCATGTGCATCAGTTAAAGAGATCTATAACAATGAAGGACTTGGTGGATTTTTTAGGTAGGAAATGAATGTTCTGTTACTGACTAATTATGGCATTAAAATTAAGAAAACTTATATTTCATGTTTTTTATCCTTTGTGACTGTGATTTGAATCATTATGTAGTTTCTTGCAATAATCGTCAGTTTTTCTAAGTGGAATAATTGAAAAATTGAATCAGCAGTAGTTGCACTCTTGGCTGAAAATCAATCAAATGTAGCCAAGTGGTCCAGGCACAAAATGTAGCTTGAACAAAAGAAGTGTTACTTTTAATTAGAAATTTCTCATTCAGCAAGTACTTTGCTTAATTCAAAAGCAACTATTAACAATGTTAGTGGCTTTGCAAAGAAGAGTTTTGTGGCTATTGGTTGAGAAATAATTCAACTAGGAATCACCTAACAATAGTATTTAATTTGTGTCCTGTTAAATGTCATCTATTGCTGTCAACAGTGGTATCATTCCTCGTCTTGTTGGAGAAGTCCTGTCCCTTTTGTTATATTGAGGAGCTTGCTTCTTGGTCAGCAAATATGCTATTGACAGTGAGGCAAGTCTTATCATATCAAAAATTAATATATATGATTTATTTGTACCTTTTCACCAGATGCATATTTGTCTGTAACCCAGTACTTAAAAATGATAAAATTAACTCACAGTCTTCACATGTTTTTCATCCCTTCATTGTATTTCACATCAACTTTTCACATGCATGCCAAATTTGCCATTTGGAAGGCAGGTTAAAGGCATTTAAAGAGCAAAAGAAAGATATTATACCTTCCACATAGTAATTCACACGCCTTTTAAACATTTCTTGAAGCCTACATCATAAAAAACTGAGACTTGCAATGTGCATGTGCTTTAATTTACAACCTTGATGGTGATTTGTGATTCAAGATAAACAAACAGGTGGTAAACCATAGTCCATCTCTAAAGCACTTGTTATTGATTTTGAAGACAAAAGATAAATTTCATAAGTAGCATGATCATCCAACTGACTACAGCTGTCTAGTTTGATTCATGCTGTGAGATCAGTAGATAATACCATTTATTTGTATTCAGCTTTATCAGCAAGTTAATGTGATAATTAAGTAACAGTATGCCTTGACAAACCTGCCAATGAAGGAAAAACGATTTGTAAATTTGCAGGTCGGCAGAAGTAAAGAAGTACAAGTGTATAGATATGTACTTTTCCAGGTATAGCATACCTGATAGACATCTTTAATTTGCCCCAAAAAGATTTCATCACCTTTTGAATCAAAGAAGCACCAGTATTTGGAAAAAGTATGGATCTATTCTACATATTGATTCATTATCAAATTAAACAAAATTCACTTGGGCTAACGATCTTACCACTTTTTCCCTCATAAGATAAGTTCTATGTAATATGTCATGTTTTAACTCAAGTTATCTGGTATAAGGGCATCACAGTAATTTGAACGACCAGTCCCTACTAAACTTATAATAGAAGACGCACGTTTTGAATTATTTGGATACGTCGCTACTTTTAAATAATCATATTATTGTACAAACCAACCAGCTAACATGACTTATATTTTGCCATGATTATTATCATTATCATTGATATATTTTCTAAGTCTGATGAGGATTAATACATGACTGATGGGTGTTGCGCTCACAGCATGTCAAAATTAGATTTGTCGTAAACGCGCATGTATTTACTTCTCTGATTCCCAACCGTGCCTGTAGAGCAAAACCGGTGATTTGAAAACGTTTTGAAGTAGAATGTGTTTAGGAAACCAGAGTAATTTAGTCTCCATCGAGTTAGTCACCAGATATCTCGCGCCTGCTCGAATCAGCCGAATCGAAAGGTCTTGGTTGAAACCTTGTGTTATGTGCTTTGGTGAGAAAATTCAACATTCACAATAACTCTCCGCCAGGTGTTTAAATAGTTACCGGTGAACTGTCAGAGAAATCTGACAAACTACTTAAGGGTGCCCCACCAGAAGAAGAAGAAGCGAGGCTCTTAGTACATGTGCCATCATACCACAGATACCGGAACATACGTTAATGGCTGTGGGAGTTATAATTAGTTTCGTGTGCGGGGAATAAATAGCCTTTATCTCAAATTGCTTTTCACTTTCTCGAAGGATGTTGAATGTAATGTTTCTTCTCTGTATTAGAATGTAAACTTTTATTATCTCCTGATGGAGTTCTGTCGATATAGATACCGTTCTTACGCATTAAACTGATGTGCATACTTAAAGAATGATGTGAACGTTTTAGAAATCAATTCATTTGTATCTCGAAGTTTGGTTCTCTCTTTAGGACAACATCAAGCATAGAATGGGAACTTCTCGAAATAAGAAATTCGAGGGAGGAAAGAGAAACCGGACAACTTTTAATCTGGTTAGTAATTCAGTTAACCCCATCCGCCCTAAAATCAGTATGCATATTCTCCAAACTGTTCCCTATACATTATCTACGGTGCTGATGAGGAGAATTTGTTTCATAACCCGGAGCTTCTCTGGTTGACCATATCCTTTATTCTCATGACCTTAATGTGTGATTTGGGGATGATGTTGTGAGGAGAAATTAGATGCTAGTTACTCTTAGGGGTTAACGGTTTACCCTTTTACTCCCAGATCTCACTAGCAATTCTCCTTACTGTCTGCCATATTCTTGTTAACATCTCACTTTGTTATACTATTTATTGCATAATTTCATTTTATTTCTCATTATACAACTGACAATGGATGATGCTTCATCCGAAACATGTCTTGGTTTCATTAAAAAAATATTTAAAAAATGAACTTCAAAAGTATCGTATAGTTGATCAAAGCGATATAAACGTCTTTACTTGTCTTCACCAGGTGCTTTTTCTACCTTTATTGATTTACTTCATCAATTTGCCTTTGTTGTACTTCATTTTTTGTCAAGTATCTCAGCAACAGTTCGCAGCCGAATTCATCAAATTATGACCTGTATGGCCCCTCACCTGCTCGTTCCTTTTACACTCGTATTAGAGTCTGACGCGATGGGGCGCTAGGGCCGGGAAAAGGTGTAAGGCGAAGCGAGAGGTGGTTTGATGAAAAACTGCTCTTTGCCCGAATTAGGTGGGGCTGAACGAGAGATTATTTGGCTCTCTGCCAAACCAAATAATTTCTCGTGCGGCCGCCCACACTGATGGACTGAGTGGTAGGACAATGATATTAGTTTGGAGATTTGAAATTGGATCAACTAATGTTCCCCTAATTGACACGTTTTCTTTATTCTCATCACTCGTCTGCCAGATATGGTAGTAAGGAGAAGTTCTATCTTGGTCACTAATGAGAGTTAAAGGGTTAAGCGAAGAAATTCCGCACGGTGTCAAGGCAGATTTATTTACCATGCACCTGCTTTTTATGTGATGTACATTGCGCGCCATAATTTCTTCTAAAAAACAAAACGAAACAAAACAACCAAACAAAAACAATACTAGCATACAAATGTATGTACGACTGATGTGCTGTGAACGCGTAAATCTGGATTTAACGGACTGCTAGTAGAAACTAACCGGGTCGAAAGAAAAAAAAAAGAAATGACATATTCCCTTACTTTAGAGCGCTTTTGGTGTGATTAATCTTTTTCTTTGTTTCTGTTGATAATAAAACACTGGTGTCAAAGAGTTACGTAATGGTTATCGTACATGAAAATTCATCTAACCTATCTATTATAGCGATGTTTTAGCCTGACAAATATTCCCATAACTTCGACACATTTCTAGAGAATATCTTGAAGTTGATTAAAATGGCAAGCCCAAAACTATTATTGCTAGGATTAAGCTGATAAAAAAAATTATCTGCTATTTTCCTTTTTTCGTTCGCAGCCGAAAAAAACGATACATTTTTGGATATTACGAAGCACTTATTTAAAGAAAGTCGTACATGTACTCCAATAACATTCTTTTTTCTTAAAGGGCAGGGTCAAGAATAGAATGAAAGCAAAAATTTGGAAATCAAGAGATACAAGGGAGGAAAATGAAGATGGAGGGAAGCATCCAATAAGGTTTGTTATTTAGTTTGTGACGACTGATTAAGTTATGTATAGTTTATGGGGCTGGTTTGCGTCCAGTAAACTGAACATTTTATTTTGCTGAAAACAAAAATATTTCGTAGTTTTCTCCATTCTCCAATCTATTCGATGTCTGTTTGAAGGAGATGACTTGCAGTACTGTTTGATGAAGTGATATTACTGCAGGCAGATGCTTTGTTGATGGTAAACATTGGTATCGCAGAAATTTTTCGTCATTGTCTGTAATGTTATAATTAAAAGAAACTTGCGCGTAAAATATGTTCATAGAAGAGGTGACTTAATATTGTCAATCAATCAAACATTGTCGATGATGTTAAACTTTTTCAACCTAAAATTCTCTTCGTTTTGAAGGTTTTTTGAGATCTTTTAATGTGATCTTTCAGTAAGGGGCGTCCTGAAAAGAAATTTGTCGTTATCAGTAATCGCTTTTTCGAAAACTTGAGCAGAATTTTTGACAACAGTCAAATAAATTTTTTTTCCGAGAAATTGCCAAAAGTCTGGGCAGTTTTCCTAAAGATCATCGATCAACCCCCGAGCAATTATTAAGAGACGTTGCCCTTTACCGACAAGTTGCTTGACGAATAATCCCTAATTTTTACACCACCTAAAGCTAGGCTATAAGGACTCTAAAAAGACCAGTAGTGCTAGTTTAAACATACTAGATGGCTTATCTGACGAAATAAAGCTAACCGTGTGCGTTTTATGTTACTGATGAATTTCTTTATTGGATTTGCGGAGTTGGAAGATGAGGATGAAAACAGGGACTCAAAGAGGATTGGAGAATTGGAATGGGAAAAGCACAGAGAGATCAATGATGAAGAACTCGGCAAACTGTAAGTTGTTTGACTAACTTTACAGTACGAAATTAGAGAACGATGCCAAAATACTCATTAGCTTGACTATCCAAAATATTCTGATGATAACAGCGTTGTTACAAAAACTACAAAGGTAGAAAACAACAACCATTGTAAAGTATGTTTTCCGATGTACAGTAACAGAACTTTCAGGGAATGTTTTCTGCGCTGAATAAATTTAACGAAAAATCCTCCAAAGGTTAAAGAATGACCAATCACATTTTCCAGTCGAGAGGAAGTCCCAGCTTAACCTCTTAACTCCCATGAGTGACCAAGAAAGAATTTCTCCTTACAATATCTACACAATATCAAGCAGACAAGTGATGAGAATGAAGTAAATTGTCAATTGGGAGATTATAGTCGATCAAATACCAAATTTTCCGAGCTGACATCATGAGAATTGGTTGGCAGACAGTACGGAGATTTACTAATCAGATCTGGGGGTGAAAAGGTTAAATTGATTGAACGGCTGTTATTCTAGAGCTAGTGAACCAGTTAAAAGGTCATTTTAAATAAAAACAAGTTCCTAGACAGATAATTAGTCCCTAAATTTTGTAGATATTTTCTAGTCAAACATTTAAGACAAGTCACTGAAAACCGTTTCAACTCAGAAAATTTACTTTCTTAACGATTCACAGAACTCTTTGAATATCAGGTAGTCTCAGATCGACTGGGTTAATGTAGTTCTCTCTTAAGATAAAGTCTTTTAAGTGACAGATCACATAGTTACAAAACGAACATATTTCATATTCTTTGAAGAGCTTTTAACAGATAATGAAAACTACCAAAAGATTTACCAACTTAAAATATCAACTCCCTATTGCTATGATTGGTTTTTTTAATATGTGTTGAACATAAGTTATTTTCATATTACTTGAACTCAATAACACTCAACCGTGGGTAAGCTAAATATTAATAAACAAATGGCTGTGAAAAAATGAATTTTAACGCCGTATGGTTCCCAAGCGTAAACATTGTTGGTATGCACAAAATAGTTACCGTGATTTTTTTTCTTTGTTGCCGAAGATCATTCCCGTTGTCACAACTCTAATATTAAAAAATTAATTAAAAGTTATACTCCTTCACATTATCGAAGAGAATTTTTTCGGCTTGTGAGCTAATTCCGAGAATCATGATGGTTTTCGTAATTTGTTTACTGCGTTGATTGAATCAAGTTGAAGGCACGTGACTGGACGTGTGACTAAGAGAAATCATTCGCTTGGGATTCTTAGTGTTCTCGAAAACAATGAGTTGTTGACAACAACATTATTTCTCATTTTTGGTATTGTTTACCATCCCTTAAAAATAGCTCCGGCTATCCGATGGAATATGCTTTTACACAAATGTTTTGGCCGTTACCGGCTATACGTTATGGCGATTCATGAATATCTTACGCGATCGTCGCAATTCGTCTGGCACTGGGTAACATATTTTGTGCTTCGACATGCCACAAACATCATTAAAAGTAAACTCTCCACATGGAAAAAGTAATTTTAGCATCTGCTTTAAATCCTTGCAACTCGTTCGCGGCCAAATGTTTCAACTTTTTTTTTCTGATCAGGAAGTTGATAATTATAAACATCGATACGAGCTTCGGTTTTTACTTCAAGAATGAGAGTACATTGACTGAGTAATGATTGCTCTAGCTTTACGTTCAGTTAACATGCCTGCTGCACACGAGGTCACACGCTAGTTTGCTGTGTCCGCTCACACGCTAGCTTTTGTATTCGAAGGTAAACACGCTTTGCGTGTTTGCCTGCTCGTGCTTTATTTTTCAACAGTACACGCTGTATTGGTTGTAGGGTTTTATATGAAACAAAAGCATATGCACATTTAAGTGTGCTCTAGCGTACTCAGCAAGCGTGTTCGAGCCAGTTTCTTTTTTTAAGTAGAAGTGTGTTGTGAGAATGCTATTACCTTTGTCCCTATACTCGTATGGAGGGTCATTTCATTGAAGGTATCCATTGTCGCATACAACTTCTCTCTTCCTAGAAACACTTTTGTGAGCGTATCACAGTACAAAAAAGAGAAGCGAGTCAAGTAAGACTGTGAACTATATCCTGAAAATTCTACAAAGCAGTAACTATCGTTTCACGCTTATCATATTGATGAATGATAGAATGCATGATTGAAACACAATTTATATGTTACCCTATGCCTTTTTGTCAAATAACCGGGATATACACACATTTGAATCCAATAAATCTACTAAACAGGGCAATAAATATTTTTATTTCATTATTAATTCATTTATTTTTACTATTCGCCATTATTCGTCACTATTCGTCACTATTCGTCACTATTCGTCACTATTCACCACTATTCGGTCACTATTCACCACTATTCGGTCACTATTCTGGTTTTCTCTCTAACCAACAGAAGTTCGTTTGAGAGAGATAACGATGTGTTTGTTTTCGGATTATACATTCCCCCCCCCCCCCCCCAAAGAATTTACCAGTACGGGTCAATAGAATTTCTTAATTTCTGAGCAGAGCCTTTGCCCTTTGTGCGAGGAAAAACCTTTTCTGTGTGAAAGGGGCTTTTTGTGATCAAGAAGGACAGGTTGTAACTCAAACACGGAATTTCTAAACATGGATAGTACGTGTCATTTGAAATTTTTAATATTTAACTAACTGTAGCTTAAAACCGTTGTCAAACAAATGTATCCATAAATCAGAAAACATTTTAAACGAGGGTCAAGATTAGAACCAAAAAACTCCTGTTACAGAATGTTTAGTTTGTTGCGTTTGTGTTTGTTTTCTATGGCGAAATCTATGTTAAGAATATGTAATGTGTTCGTTTCTGTTCCCATGACATTCCACTCCTTCGCACTAAGTGCGTCGAAGGTTTCCCTCGGTCAGTGCTATAGAGTTTCGTTGCTGTAGAATGATTCCCTTAGCAAACCAAAAGCTAACTTTTTAATAAATAATCAGCTGTCCTCTTGGGATGGATTTTCGGAAACGTAGGTTAAGAGAATACACGGCCCCTTTGAGCTTGAGTTTACAACTGAGTATCCGCCTGAGGTTTCGCACTGTTCCCACACCAGGATATCAGCCAGCTCAGGAAAGGGCTTGAACTTTATTACAAATGATGTACTTCTGTTATTAAAATGCGATCGAAACTACAACTGGTTCGATATTCATAAGATAAGAAAAGCGCAAATGAAGTCATGTGGAAAGACAAGGAATATGAGTACTTCTCAAACACATGAAATAAACAACAACAAGGACCTCACCATTCTTCGCTTGCGAAATGCAAACCGAAAAGAATGATAAACAATCATGTTCGGTGTGGGAACTAGCCGTTATTTACTGGCGTAAAATCTTGCACACAAACACTACCGACTGGAAGAGATTACGCCGTTAGTTACTAGCGTAAAATCTTACGAATAAACACTACCGACTGAAAAAAAATTATGCCGTTAGTTACTGGCGTAAAGTCTTACCGACTGGCGTTAAATATTACGGACTGGCCCTGCTTCTAATTCAGCTAACTGAATACCCACCGCGTTTAGTTTTCGCTGTTCTTCGGAAGTAGCTACTGTCGTGAGCAATATGAAAGCTGGATTCACTGAGCGATTCATATCACTACACAGGAAGTGTGCAACCATTTGCATTTTGAGTGTTTATTTTCAGCTCAAAAGATTTGATCCGGTGAATTGACCGCACAAAAGCTGACAAGGGATAACGATTTACGCCTTGAGTTACGGCTTAAAACTTCATACGTACATTTACGACAAAAGTGCTGAAGACGGACTCATTTTTAAAGATAGTTTATTTAATAACAAACAGGTTGGTTCCTCGGTTTCTCCGACAAAAGCGATATTATCCACTCACAATGAGTTGCACTATACTTCGTGTGACCACATCCAGAAACCCATGACCCAGTCATGCGTTCCCGTTCTTAAGATTTTTGGACGTACATATTTTCTGTAGGCCACGATTTGGCCTTTACGCCATCCCATTACTTTGTAACTACACCTGATTTGTCTTTCTCGTCGTATTCCACATCAATTAAACGGTTGATCAAGGCTCTTCTATTTTGTTTTCTTGTATTGCTTAATATATGTCTGCGCTTATCCGGCGGACCTTCGTCACCACACTTGCCTTGACTTGTGCGCTTTCGTTTAGCCTTCTGCTTGCCAGGTGATGATTTGTAGGACGTTGTCACGTTCTCTTTGCAAACTGCTGTCTTCACAGCGCAGAGGCGATTTTCCAGGTAAATGTTCTCCATCAAAGCATGAAGTATATTATCACCTTCCTGAAGTGACTGCCTGTTTAAAGACTCGACAGGATTGATAGTGCTTGGTCCCTGTTCCCAATCCTTGTCGTCCATTTCCTTAAAAGCCCTTGTAAACATGGTCAGGTGATTTACACGGAACCACAATTTACTCCAATGCTCTAGCTTCGTCCAGTCTTTGTTGTGGATGGTGTCAAAGTCCGAGAATAGGTCGTTGCCAACAAATTGCCTTCCTTCTTGTAATTTTCTGGTGCCAGAGAGCGCATCGAAAAGCAACAAAACATTTCTTTTTCGCACTCGTCTTCTATTTTGCTTGCTAGGGCTTTTAATATGCGAACTTCAGTGTCATTCCTGCAAACAAGCCTGCAGACTCTTTTAACTGATCGCTGCCAGTGAACCTTGCATCCCCTGATCACTTTCCGGGAAAGGTCTTCACCCAGACACTGTTGAAGTCCTTTGAATTGTCCATCATCAAAGTCAACCATGATAGATCTCAAATTCTTGCCATTTGCGAAGCGGGCATGATCAAACGTCACTTTTTTAAAAATCGTGGAGATGGACTTAGCGTAACTCTCACTGTCTTGCCTACTCCATATAACTCTTGGTACCGCATTATACACGCACGTTTCGTCGTTAAAAGAAACAACGTTTAGGAGGTATGGGAAGAAGCCATTACCAGTAGAAGTAACGTCCATGAATAAATCTTCTGTTGCACTCAACAGTGCAGACTGAAATGGAGCCATGAAAAAGGCATACTTTCTGCAAGAAGTAAAGAGGTACTCGCTCCCTTTCATCTGATATTGACCCATCATCTGGTTGACTTATTCAATCACCATACAACTGGTTGCTTTTCACTTTTTTCCGAATTTTATCGAATCGGAGCACCTCGTCGTCGTAACTAATTCCAAGGCCCTTCATACTGTCTTTTGTTTTTTTTTAGCTGTCATCGGAAACCACTCTTTGGATGTCTTCTTTCACTCTGCTTGACATGCTGTGTGGAGCTGGTTTGTTGTGATTATGTCGAGTTCCCGGTACAAAACCAAACATCACCTTCCATCGTCATTGCAAGGCCATATGTAGACCATATGCACACTACATGGTGCAGATGAAAGAAGAGATTAATTTTTCCTGTGATGTAAGCATCGATTTATCTTTTGTCTGTTAGAGACCACATACTAACAGTCAGGGCCAGCACAAGTTTTCACGCCTTCACAAGGCCCCCGTATCACGTACAAGGATGTCTTCTTACCTTCTATAATTATGTTGTGCTTAGTTGTTTGCGAGCCTCTTATTGGCAGTTGGTTGTCATCCCAGATAAAATGTGGCCGAATATTGGCTTCAAAAGGCAACCTGCCCCAATCTCTTAAGTTGGCCAATGGTTTCTGTGAGGACCGTAGTTGCGTGTTAGTTCGCAAGATACTTAGAAAACATACTGTAAAGTAGAGTAGTGAAAGGGGTGAAAAATGTCGGTAACGGACTCCATCGGATCCGATGGAGACGGATTGCCGTGGCAAGAGTCCATCGGACTCGCCGCATGTCAATTCGCGATAGTCTTAGAAAATATACAGCAAGGTAGAGTATAGTGAAAGGGATGGAAAATGTCGGCAAACGGACTCCGTCGGATCCGATAGAGACGGGTCGCTGTGGAAAGAGACCATCGGACATCGCCCCGTGTCAGTTCGCGATAGTCTTAGAAAATATACAGCAATGTTGAGTATAGTGAAAGGGATGGAAAATGTCGGCAAATGGCCTCCTTCGGATCTGATGGAGACGGGTTGCCCTGGCAGCATCTGCTCACTTTAATAATTTACCCGAACTTAAACTTTCACTAAATATCTCCGCCGATGAAATACGTCACTGCGCTGACTTAAATAAACTCCCAATCAACGAGTCAAAGTCTAAAGTCTTAACGATCACCGGAAAGCGCCTGGCGTCTAAGATCAATGATGAACTTGTTGTCACAGTTGAGGACAATAGGCTCGTCCAACACTTTTAGGTTTAACAATCGATAGTTCACTCTCATTTGATTGTCATATTGAAAATCTTTGCAATAAGCTTGCCTAGTGCAAAATCAGGACCTTTTTGTCACTTAAACAGCGACTGTTGCTCAACAATGTCATTATTCGCCCAGTAATGAGCTATGCTGACGTCATTTGGTCATCATGTGACAAGGAACCACTTTACAGAGTCTTGAGATTACAGAAACGTGCATCTAGAATCGTTTCATATTCCAACCGCCTAGCACCCTCTCTGATACTTTTTATAAGCTGGGATGGATACCTTTTTATGAACAGAGTAAAATTAACAAATGTCCTATTTTTTAGAAGCGCGTAAATGGCTCTCTTCCGAACTATCCCAATGAACACTTGACGATTAACAATACACAACATAACGGAAGCACGCGGTACGCTAGCCATAATTCTATCTGCCCTTATTATAAGCGCGAGACTGAAGGAGGCCGTTCTTTTGCTGTATCAGCAACAAGACTTTGGAATAACGTGCCGCTAAATATCAGAAAATCAGACTCCGTCGAGTCCTTAAAAACTCATTTATTTTAGAACAATCTTCGCAGCACAGCAACATTTAGACCGTTTAAGGAATTAACTTTTATATCTGTTTATATCTATTTTTAACGGAAGTTTTCATAATTGTAATTCAACTATTCGCGTCTCTCATGAATTTATGTTTTTAACTTTTATTATATTAAATTTTGTATACATAGTTTGTAATTTTATTTTCGTAAGGCCACAAGTTTTATTAGCGTTTAGCTATTAAGTGTTAACCCTCTTTTAATAAAGTCTTTATAATTATAATTATTATTATTATCATCATTGCTATCATTATTATCATAGTATAGTGAAAGGGTGGAAAATGTCGGCAAACGGACTCTATCGGATCCGATGGAGACGGGTCGCCGTGGCAAGGGTCCATCGGTCTCGACGCGTGTCAGTTCGCGATAGACTTAGAAAATATTATGGCAACGTCGAGCATGTGGAGGGGCTGTAAAAAGAACGACTTTTTCATGTATATAACGCCTTTTTCACGACGTATATTTCATTGTAGCGCGCTTGTTTCGCCTCATGGCTCAAAGAACGACGTAAATTTCATGTGTAGCGTTTGTCTCGCCTCCTGGCTTAAGGAACGACGAATGTTACATGTGTAGCGCGCTTGTTTCGCCTCATGGCTCTAAGAATGACGTACATTTCTTTGCAGCGCGCTTTTTCCCCCCTCATGGCTTAAAGAACGACGTATATTTCATGTGTAGCGTTTTTCTCGCTTCATGGCTTAAAGAACGACGAATGTTACATGTGTAATGCGCTTGTTTTGCCTCATGGCTTTAAGACGATGTATATTCCATTGTAGCGCGCTTGTTTCGCCTCATGGCTCAAAGAACGACGTTTATTTCATGTGTAGCGTTTGTCTCGCCTCATGGCTCAAAGAACGACGGATGTTACATGTGTAGCGCGCTTGTTTCGCGTCATGGCTTTAAGAATGACGTACATTTCAAGTGTAGCGCGCTTGTCTCGCCTCATGGATGAGAGATATTTTCGCGAACTGACTTCGGGGGAGTTCGATCGACTCTTGCCAGGACGAAATGTCTCCATCGGATCCGATCGAGTCTCTTTGCCAACATCTTCAATCCCCTCGCTCATGTTAACCTCTTACTTCCGGTACCACCAGTCAAGCGCCATACGGCCATTTCCGGTTCCGGTCGCAATAGGACTCAATCCGCCTGCTGGTGAAGGCAATCCGACTCAGGTCAGGTGTATTGGACATGCGTGAGTAAGTTTTGGCAACTTTCTCTTTTTTTTCCTCGTTAAAAGGATCGACAGCAGAATCGAGAACAAGGTCGTTGCGCGGACGGCGCAAAAATTTCTTACCTTTCTCGGAAACTTTATATTGTCTCCAAACCCTGTTAAACGAGTCGCATCTAGTTATGTTGAAGTTGATGTCTACATACTCTAGATTTACTGACTTTCGTAACACTTTTGACCACTAATCATCGGAACATTTCAGCCTCATTAGCTCCGAACCGGTAGAATAGGTACGAGACTTTTCTAGAAGCGTCTGCATTTCTGGTGTCGAGAATTTATCTCTCTTACTTCCTTTAATCATGCGATTAACTCTTCCTCTCTCACACCATTCTGATATTTTATCAGTTTTCCAAAGTAACTCGCATCAATTAAAACCGTAAGTCTGTCAAGTTTTCTAATTTGTACAAGGTTTATCAAAGCACTACTATGAAAAGTTTGAGTCATTCAAGCTTTCATTATACATTTAAAGTTTAAGAGATTCCACTGTTTTCAATTACAACTAGTTTTTCCATGTGTTCGCTGGAAGTGTCCTTTCAGTTTTATAAAAAACTTTTTTTGTTGTTTGTATTTCTCTAGTTAAGTTTAATTATTTACATCTCCTAGAATCATGATGTGTCAGTCTTAGCGTGCTATTCCTCGAAAGTCGAAAAAGGTCGGACAGTGTAAAATTATATAGTTGGTAAAAAATATTGGATGTACGTTGAATTATTTGGGTTCTGCCTTTCAGATGGCTGAAATCCATGATGCTATGGAGTTGCTCCGTATTGAAGTAGAGAGAGGGAAGAAGACCCAAGAGACGAAGATAGAGAGAGGCGGAGACGAGAAAGGGAGAGAAGCAGACAGGAGGACAGAGACAGGTTAAGGCAAGAGAGGAGGGTCGAGGAGGAACGGCGCGGAGAGACAACTGTCCAACCGCGTCAACCCTTACGGCAACCTCCACGTCAACCTCCACGTCGTCCCGGCAAGTAATCTAAACTGCTTCCTACCGTTGGATACATTTTTCACCGTTTAATTTGGTTTTCCTAAGTCTTATTCGCCTATTTTTCAAACTTAAAATACATGATATAGCATGGTGCATTAACATACGAAACATCCCTTCGAGTGTTGAATATGTCTCGGGAGTGCGAGCAGTGATCGAGAGAAGTATTGTATTCCCCTATATTAAAATTAATTACACGCAAACGGACAAACAGAAAGGAAACGTAAAGGGAACACCGAACCATTTCATTTGCGTACGAATTACTTTGTAACCATAGCGTTGGCATTCACATGTAAAAATAACATGTTACACATGTCACATTTTTGCGGGAGGTCTTCTAGTGATTCACTCCTATTTGTTTAATGAAAAGGACATGGCCGCATGCATGGAGATACAAGTGACCCTCTCTTAATGAAATGGCAATCCACTTTAATTTCGTTGCAAAAGACACAACTGTTATTCAATCGTAGAGACTGTGTAATTTTCATAATTTCGCACGAAGGGTCACGTGGTTTTTACAGCTATTGTTATAACAAAAGTCTTTATTTCCTTGCAGAGAAATGTTACAACTGTGGAGCCGTAGGCCATATTCGGGCTCAATGCCGAAGACCCAGGCGTCGAGATAGAAAAGAATACAAAAGGGACAGTGACGTGGGTGGTATTCATTACCACTTTCACGGCACTGTCCAAAATCTTAAAACTTCTTAATAAAGAGTGTTTTAAATGTGAAATGTCGGATAGTGCATCATTTCTAAATTCACATGGCAAGGGATAATGTGGGTAATGACTGGTCTTGAAATTGCGAAGTGGAACGAAAACACATCCTAACACATCCACACATACACACCCACGCTCACACAAAAAAAAAAGCAAGACAAGACATTCGAATTCAAACTAGACTGTGATAAATTTCTTAGTTTATCGTAGGAGCACATATACCACTCTACAGTGATAAAATTGTTGTAAACGCTATGCCCGTAGAAGCTATCCATACCTTGTCACTTTTCAGGCTTGACTAAAAATTTGTCGCACCACTTACTAAAGTGGCCTTGCTAAAACATAATAGAAAAAAAGAATAAACACTCCCGCTACTTACATACTGTAAAATTGTACTCCTGTTAATAAACTAACGGCGTAATTTCTTCCAGTCGGTGATGTTTATATGTAAGATTTTACGGATTTTAAAATCCGGTCGGTGATACATGTAATGCAAATTTTACGGCAGTAATATAATTTAATTATACATTAATTTATCATAATTAATCTACCGACGCAGATAGTGGCGTAAAATCTTGCAGTATATAAACTGTTAATCACATATTACGCCGTTATATATATTCCCAAATGCAGATTGCATGTAGACACAGAAGGTAGACTTAGTTCAAGAACAATTTTCTTTTGTCCAAATTGATCTCACACCTGACAATTAACATCTTATAACTTCTTTATCAACTTGCTGAGGTCATATTCCATGGTGATGGAACCTTTGGAATAAAGGGGGTAAGTTTCTGCTGCGTCGGTGGGAGAGTATAACATGGTAATTTAGTATTATTGACTGAGTTGATAAGGTAAATTGGTCATTGTAAAGAGTTTAACAGCTGATGTTTCGAGTGTTGGCCCTTCGTCAGAGCGATTGAGACTGTTATCCTTAGGAATAGTCTACTAAATGACATCACTGACCTGTACCTGGTTTTAAGCGTAATCTCAAAACTTACCTTTTGAGCCAAGCTTTCAGTTTGTTGTCTCCAATAATGTGGTGTTTTTATCTTCTTTAGGGAATTGTAAGGTTTTGTTAACAATTATCTAAATGTAACTTTATAATGATTTTAGTTAGCTGCCATTATCATAAAAAATGTATATTTTTTATTTAATTTTAATTTTTTTTATTTTCAGAGCAGCATATTTGATCATGCATATATGTGAGCCCTATAAATTCTAATTATGCTTATTATTATTATAATAATGTCCATTGCTGAAATATTCTCAGTCCATGTCTGAAAATGTACTTTTAAAGCGTGACACCTACATTCTTCTTAAAATCATTGTCTTATGCCTTCTGAGCTGAGTACTTTCAGTGTTTTACTTAACCCTTTAATTTCACTCTCATGAGTGACCAAGACATCATGTTTTCCTTACATTATCAATTCAATATCAATTAAGCAAAAAAAGTGATGAGAATAAAGAAAAGTATCATTTAGGGGATTATTTAAATTGATCCAATAACAAATTCTTCGAACTAGCATCATAAGAATGGTATGGCAGACAGTAAGGAGAATTACTATTGGGAGGTAGGGTCTGTTTACATGAAGGTGGGGGACCCCAGGTAGTTGAGGTAACCTGCCAAGGTGGGGTAACCCGCCTTTCCATATAATCTCTCCTTTTATCTTGATCACGTTTACATGATAGGTTGGGTAACCCTGTCAACCGGGGTGACAATTTACCATGTAAACGTCTAAAGGCGGGGTAACCCGCCTAGCCGGGGTCGCATTCATGGCAAAAAGCTCAAAAGCTAAACACGTAAACTTTGTACATTTCCCAGCCGTCTTATGGCAGAAATCACCAGAAATCGCAACGGACACACAAGGAGTGTAAAGTGTTCACATTTCGGAATATTTAGCGTTGTAAATCGACCGTATTTCGTTTCCCAAACTATTCCTTATGACGTATAATCATGGAATTTGAAATTTTCAAGCACTACGCTCCCCTGCAAAAACAATCCTATTTTATTTATTATTTATGTTTATTTTAATGCCATCACATTTAGACTATTTTATTCTCTCAAACTTATATTTTATTCTTATTTACCTGATAGGGAAAATAGAGCCACTATTTTAAATGTGTTTTACCTTTATTTTAAACCTATTTTAAAACAAGATTGAACAATGTGGTGTATTTTATTTCTAGTTTCTCAAAACAAGTAGAAAAATAACCAACAAAACAGACTATTTTAATCCTATTTTCATTTCTTACATCAGTAAACCAGTGATAAAATAGGCTGTTTTATTCATATTTTCAGCTGATAGGACATGCTATGGCCATTTCCTTTGGAAAATATGAAAAAAAAGGCCATCACAATCCTATTTTATCAAAGAAAATGTTGAATAATTACAGAATGGGTTTAAAATAGACTGTTTTATTTCTATTTTTTGCGGTGGATTCCATTTCATTTCCAAAATATGTATTAAATAGTCTATTTCGATTCTATTTTCTCCTAAGTATCCTAGACCCACAATGATTAAAACAGCAACTAGACGTGTGGTGTAATAACCTGTCATATTTTATTCCTATTTTATTCGTGAATTCAAGCTTGACTAACAATGTATTGTTGTTCTATATTACAATATATAAATTTAAGGCAGCTGTTTTGTACTTGCACCAATCATATCTTCACAAGATACACTGGAATTTAAAAGTCACAGTTTCTGTGTTAGCAAGATAAATTGAAAACGTCAGACCGACGTTTTTCATCTGCGTTGTTGTAGCTTTCAAGTTTCCGATTGAATTTCTTTCTTTGCCAAAGAGTTGAACGCCAAGGCTTGCCTTTAGCATCGAATATCCACTTTTTACTGCCCGGATCGTTGCTTGGGTCATGTTTAACTGAAACTGATCAACAAATCGATCAGCACAGTAACCAAGCTTGCTCAGAGTGGGTTTTGAGTCTGTTTCCTCGACAACTTTCGGCCAGTGAGAGTGAGCTCACATCATTATTTATATCATCGTTTGAACATGGATCCAAGGTATCCATCGTCCAAAAGCAGACAACCAGTCAGAGAAGTCAGAATGAAGTTGTGCGCTTCTCTTGAAACTGCAATCTGGCAAGCCAGCGGATTCTCTTTGCTAAGCAACGACTATTCTCAAAAGATCCACGTGATCATGCCCGTGATCGAAAACAAAGAAGACTACATTTGGCGCCTGTCTTTGAATGAACTTTTCAACGGTTGATCGCTCGTGCGTCAAGTTATTTCTTTTCTCAACTGTTTTGTTTAATATAACATTTCTAAAGATGGGTTTTATTGTGGTTCATTGGGAAAACGAGAACAGCGTGAATGTTGTAAATGAAAAGAAAGTCGTTGGCGCCGTGGAATTAAGAGATGGGACAACAGTTGACATATCGACTGGTACAAACAAAGGTCGAGTGGCCATTCTTAATGCTACGATTTTGAAAGTTTGTGGTGAGTAAAAATTGCGATATTCGTTACGTGATCAAAATCTTACCAAAGAATAGATATAACGGCTTGAATTAAGCTTACATAACTCTCGGCGTAACCGAAACTCGAATAATTCTGAGAATCGAAACGGACACTTGCATGCCGCAGTTTCTTAAGCTTACACTTTACAATGAAATAATTATATTTATTATATACTCAACAAAATATCGCGTTTCTGATTGGTCAATGATGAATGCATAAATAGGTTATAGAGTGCAATAGAGGTTATAGAGTGCAATACGGAGAAGTTGCCATGGAAACACCGATGGAGTAATTTTGTCGAGAATATAATAAATAAAAAATTGTATGAACCTGCTCGTGCATTTCGTGATTTATGGTCACTCGTGATGTTTTGAAAGTTCTCAAATTGCACTCGCCTACGGCTCGTGCAATTTTGAGAACTTTCAAAACATCACTCGTGCCCATAAATCGCGAAATGCACTCGCGTTCATACGATTTCCTATACATATCAGTAAGGTTTCAAGATTACTTTAGTCACGTTTGGGAACATTCTAGATTCATAATACAAACTGTGATTAAACAAACCTGATTACATAAAGAAGCCCTCCTTTGATAAAAACAAAATCATGTATTCCGCCCTTTTTTTTAGTAAAATCTATGGAAGAGATGTGTTTACTCCAATATACAGTATAAGTCATTTGATATAACAGAGATTTCCCAATCCCAATGCACTTTGTCAAATTAAGATTCCAATGAATGCCCTTTTCCTTATAGCTATCTAAGGCCTTGTCTGAGCTCATTCATTTTTTTATGTCATGGAATCCAGATACAAAATGGAAAGGCTTATTGTAGACAACTTGTCTGCAGTTTAGGGAACCTTTATTCTAAGTTACTGTTACAGTTACAACTAGATTTAATTCAAAAATCAATTTTATTTAACTGTAATTAATATCTTCACTCCCAAGTGTGCTAAGTCAAAATTGGGAAGAAATCTTTGAATTTCAATGTGCAAAATCAACAAAAACAAACAGTAAAACATGAAAGTACTGCTTGACAGCTTACCTTTAATTTTTACACACGAGAGCTTTATCCAAAGAAGGTACAACCACATAAAACCAAGTCAAAGCTTGACTCTGGGAGCAAAAGGGTTAAATATCATTTGTATCATCATCCAAAATTAAATGATTCATTTAAAGACTATGTTTTGACTGATAGTATTTCTTGCAATAAATATAATTCAAGTTATTGTATTTTATGGAAAAGAATCAACAGATTTTATTCACAATTTGTGTCAAACCAAATTTAAAAATTTGATTAGGACTATTTTATATGAATAGCAGTGACTGAGGATAATGCTTACAAAGTTTTCAAGAAAAAAAAGAATTAAATTCCATCCTAATATTGCTACATTTTGTAGTTAATATACAATCAAAAATATTTTACATGTAAACCAGAGTTAAGCATGTAAATAAATTTCACTGAATACTTGAATTTTTAGTTGGGATTTTTTAATTTTCTGGTATTTATTTCATGTTAGTTGCCTAAAATTCCCAGTAATTCTTAAAAACATTCTTAGAAATTCCTGAAAATTCCTAGGATTTTTTTGGCAAGTTTTTAGATTTACAGCCTTGCAGGGAAAGTTGTTGGTGCTCCGAGTTGGAATTCCTAGGAATTCATTGGAATTCCAAGTCCTGTTGGATATTAACTTGGAATTTCTAGGTCTTTAGAACCAGAGTTGTTACAGTTGGGAATTCCTTGGTCTTTTATTCCTATTCCTATTTATTTCCTTACAGCAAAGTACGCCGGCTTCTCTGTAAGGTTTCGCTGGCTACTTTCATTGCTTTGAGAGCCCACACAGAGATGATGTTTATCAGGTCTAAACTTGGGCTCAATAAAAATATAAATTTGCAGTGCCTATCTTTTCTGAAAACATAAAAAGACTTTTGACTCAAGGTTAGTTTAAAAGCATTTTGATGGGGACTGTCTTTTTGACAAATCTTGCTGTGGTGGCAGGAAAGTACATGTACAAACAATATGACATTTTGTCCGCCATATTGGATTTCAAGACCCACAACCGTTTACCTTTAAAAAAGCTCTGGCTACTTAAAACCTTAAAGAAAACCCTGTTAAGTTGAAAATCATATTTCTAAATTCACTCATATAGATATAACAGTAACTCTGCATTGGATATTGTAAAACTGAAGTATGTCTGAAGTTCCTAAGCCTCCCTGTAGTCTTCTCAATTCCCTAATCTATGCAATGTCTGTTTGAAGGAGATGATTTACAGTACTGTTTGATGAGGCGAGTAATACAGCAGAGCCTTTGTTGATGGTAAACATTGGTATCAAAGAAATTCTTCATCATGGTTTTCTTTATGTTATAATAAAAGAAACTTACATGTGAAATACGTTCATAGAAGAGATGAATTAAGCTCGTAGACATTGCCATTGCTTAAGGAATAATTCTTAATTTTAGCACCACCTAAAGCTAGGCTATAAGGACTTTAACCCTTTAACTCCCAGATAAAATTTGTATTTCTCCTTTCTGTCAACCATACGATTGTTATCATGTTAGTTGAGATAATTGAGTATTGAATCAACTAATTATCCCCAAATTGATATTTTTCTTTATTCTCATCACTAAACTGGTTGATATTGTATGGATATTGTAAGGAGAAATTCTGTCTTGGTCACTCATGGGAGTTAAAGGGTTAATAAGGCCACTAATGCTAGTTTAAACACAGTAGATGGCTTATCTGACAAAAAGAAAACTAACCATGTGTGTTTTATGTTATTAATCAATTATTTTATTGGATTTGCAGAGTTGTAAGATGAGGACAAAAACAGGGATTCAAATAGGATTGGATAATTGGAATGGAAAACGCACAGGAGATTGATGATGGAGAACTCTGCAAATAGTAAGTTGTTTGACTAACTTTACAGTAAGAAATTAGAGAACGTTGCTATAAATAATACACATTAGTTTGACTATCCAAAATATTCTGATGATAACAAAAAGTAGAAAGTACAGTTACTGTCAGCAGCAACTATTGTAAAGTATGTTTTTCAATGTACAGTAACATTAAACTTTCAGGGAATGATTTCTGCACTGAATGAATTTAACTAAAAGTCCTCTTAAGATTAAAAAATGACCAATCACATTTTCCAGCAGAGAAGAAGTCTCAGCTTATTACCCTCAACTCCCATGAGTGACCAAGAAACCGAGAATTTTCCTTACCATAGCAAATGAATACAACATCAAGGAGACAATTGAGAGATTATTAGTTGACCCACTATCAAATTCTCCAAACTATTGTCATAAGAATTGGTTGGCAGACAATAAGGAGAATTACTGATTACATCTGGGGGTGAAAGGATTAAATGAATTGAGCAACTGTTATTCAAGAGCTGGTGAACCAGTTAAAAGGTTATTTTCAAATGAAACAAATTCCTACGACAGATAATTTCCTAGATTTTGTAAATATTTTCAGGTCAAACATTTAAAACAACTCATTGAAAACTGTTATAACTCAAAAAATTTACTTTCTTCATCATTCACAAAACTCATTGGATGTCATTTAGTCTGGTGGACTGGGTTAATGTAATTCTCCGTTAAGGTAAAGTCTCAAGTGGAAATCACATACAAAATGTAAATATTTGAATTTTATAATTTTTATTGTAGCTTTTACCAGTCAATGAAAAATACCAAGAGATTTACCTACTTATATACTCCTCATACATTTTCTCACAGATGAAATTTCACTTTCATTGATATATTTTATATTGAATGTATCCATGGACTAATAAAAGTTCTTTCAAGTAACTTTTGGAATACCAAACTAATTTTCATTTCTTCTTTTTCTCTAAGAACAACAAAACTAAATTATTATAAAATGTTACTACAATAAAATATGAACCCAGTGTCATTTTATAAAGTTTCCTTGAAATGATTTCATTTCTCTAACTACTCTCCTCCTAGAAAAAGCCTTAGATGTTTCCTAGAAATACTTCTGTGAGAATAGTACAAAAGATTATGAACTATATCCTGAAAATTCTATAGGGCAATAACTATCCTTTTATGCTCTTTGGAAGTTGTTTATTGGCAAATGCTTATCATATTTAATTTGATGAATGTAACTTGGACATCACCATAAAGATAAGCCATTTTTTAATTACACCCCTGTTGCCGATGATAATATTTTGAAAGAGAAATTTTAAATCAGTTTTAGTTATGGAAGAAATATTTTCCAGGTGGAAAATTGAATATTTTTTTCTTGACTGATTGGAGCAAACACAGTTGATTTGTTTTTCTTAGAGAGCAAGAGGTTGTTTTGTTGGCATATTCAATCTGGGTTAGAATTTCTCTTCAAAGAAAGTTCTTAGCTAAATGAAAGCAGATTTTTCTAATTAACCCACAAATGCTAGTACAGTAATAACCCGCGTATAAGAACCTGGGTTTTAAGAACCTGTTAGGCTAAAATTCTCATTTTAAGCCCCCTCTACATAAGAACCTATTTAGCCTAAAATTTTAAGTTAGGTTCTTATCAGTGGGGTTGCTGTAAAAGTGTCTTGGCAGAAACTAATAACTAACTGATTAAACGTTATGTTTTGTTAAGAACATATAGTTTTACTGTATCTGCACTGAACTGCCTATAGGCATTGCTCTACATGGTACATTATAAATGATTTATTATGAGAAAGAAAGTTCTTAGCTAAATGAAAGCGGATTTTTCTAATTAACCCACAAATGCTAGTATTTAAACTCCAAAATGTCCTCCTCTTACAATGGATATTATACTTACACTGTAGGAGAATACTTACCGCACCAAACTGTTGCTGAGAAAATTAAGTGTAAATAGTTTAAAGAGGAACTTCTAAAGATAAGGAAACTGATCTTTTCTTTTATCTTCTTCTATTTACTGGTACATGTCAATAGAATTTCTTAATTTCTAAGCAGAGCCTTTGCCCTTTGTGCGAGAAAAAACTTTTCTGTGTAAAAGGGGATTTTAATGATCAAGAGAGACAGGTTTAAACTCAAACATGGCATTTCTAAACATTGGATAGTACATGCAGTATGTGTCATTGGAACCTTTAATTTTTAACTAGTTATAGATGGAAACTATTGCAGAACAAATCCATCCATAACCAAAAAACATTTTAAATGAGGGTCAAGATTAGAACAAAAAACTCCTGTTACTGAATGTTTAGTTTGTTGCATTTGTGTTATGATATCTATGGAAAAATCTATGTTAAGAATATGTAGTGTGTTCATTTCTGTTCCCATAACATTTCATTCCTTGCACTAAGTGTGGCAAAGGTTTCCCTTAGTCAGTGCTCTAGAGCTTTGTTGTTGTAGAGTTATTCCCTTAACAAACCAAGAGCTAACTTTTTACAAAAGAATCAGCTGTCCTTGTGGGATGGATTTTAAGAAACCAAGGTTAGGAGAATATACAGCCCCTTTGAGCTTGTGTTTACACCAGTATCCACCTGAGGCTTTGCACTGTGCATGCACTTGATAATTAACTTCTTATGACCCCTTTATCAACTTGCTGAGGTCATATTCCATGGTGATGGAACCTTTGGAATAAAGGGGGTAAGTTTCTATAGAAACCGTGGTGCTATGTTGGTGAGAGAGATTATACCAGGGTAATTTAGTATTATCAACTGAATTGATAGGGTAAATTTGCCACTGTAAAGAGTTTAACAGTTGATGTTTTGAGCCTTAGCCCTTTATCAGAGTGATTGAGACTGGAAGTCTACTTAGTGACATCACTGACCTGTACCTAGTTTTAAGCATAGTCTCAAAACTTACCTTTTGAGCCAAGCTTTTAGTTTGTTGCCTCCAGTAATGAAGTGTTTTTATCTTCTCAAGGGAATTAGAAGGTTTTCTTATCTCTATGTAACTTTATAGTGATTTTAGTTAGCTGCCATTATCATTGAAAATTTTTTTATTTTCTGCGAAGGGTATTGGATCATTCATATCTGTGCGCCATATAAACTCTAATTATGCTCATTATGTAACAATGTCCATTGCTAAAATATTCTCACTGCCCATGTCTGAAATTTTAAAGCATGACACCTACATTCTTCTAAAAATCATTGTTTAATGCCTTCTGAGCTTGGTAAAGTGATGAGAATAAAGAAAAGTATCATTTAGGGGATTATTTGATCCAATAACAAATTCTTTCAACTAGCATCATAAGAATGGTATGGCAGACAGTAAGGAGAATTATTATTTGGAGATAAAGGGTTGAAGGGAAAGATTGCAGTATACACAATGTGAATAAACACTGATTGAAATATATTAGGGAGATAAGTTTTAGTTATGACATGCGTTTTAACAGTAATGCTCTTCCAGGGAATATTATTAAGCGTTTTTCACTCAGCATCTTATACTAATACATGCTGGTATGCTGTGTTTAGCAAGAGAGAAATATTTTGATGCAGCATGTACTTTGTACCCAGTCTGCAGTCTCAATTTTGGTCATACAAATCATCAATTGATTTTTATGGAATTTAAAATTTTCATGTTAATTTTGTGGAAAATTTACAAATGATCCACTTTCATTGCTCCTTTGATCAAAAGTCAAGGTGTTTATTAGATTTTCAGCATTTGCATTGCAGCATTTACTCAAGGTTGCCATAAGCTGTAAGGTGACATTTATTTCCAAATCATGTTTCTCAATTCACTTAATAACAGTAACTCTGTATTGACAATATCAACAACAGCTAGGTGATAACAATTGAAAAACTTGTGACCTTGAGGGTATCATTTTGATATACTGTAATTATTCAGCTATAAGCCAAGTTATTTTCACTCAAAGTAAAGCTTCAATTTTTTTGTGCATGTGTTTTATGCAGGGGAACCTTTGTTAACTTTCATCTTTTCATTGCATAGCTTTTTTACAAATTTCATTTGAGAGAAAAGCAGATTTTAGTGTAAAATTAATGTATGCAAAATTGTTGGGTCTTTTTTATACATGTACATAAAGTCCAAGAATAGGTCTTGACTAATATTCACGTTGGTTCACCCTTTAATTCCCAAAAGTGACGAATGTGTAATTTTTCCTTATAATGTTTATACATTATCCAGCAAACAGGTGATGTGAATGCTTCTCAATTAGAATTTGTTATCTTGATTTAACACCAAATTCTTGTTACTAATTTATAAGGAAATAAGTAGCAGCTAGAAGAGAGAATTAACAGCCATATCTTGGAATTTAAAGGGTTGAGTTAATTTTACACATTGGAAGTTTGGGGTCAGTTGGCTTATAGCAAGGATATTGGTTACAGCCAAATACATTGTATTAATGTGGTAACTCCAGATTCTCTGAGGTAATTGACATGGAATGATGTACATTTAACAGTTGGAGTGGCTCATAAAAAATCAAATGTTTGGAGAGGATGGCAAAAGGTTTATATGTACAGTAAACTCGTGATTAATGTCAAAATTAATTTGTGACATGTGAATTTTAAAGAAAGGCTAGCTCAATTTGTGAATTTATGAAGCATTTTGAAGCCTGATTTGCCTCCTATTATGAAACCAGCTTATTTTTTCTATCATTAATTTTTGTGAAAACCTAAAGATTTCCCTGCCTGGAAGATTGCACTTAAAAAGAGTGATATGAAATTTCCCTTTTAAATTTTTGATGCATGAAATGCTGTTTAAAGTATTGGTGAAACATAAAATTTTTTTCTAAAATCAGTGTTTGAAATGGGATTGGGAACACCCTTTGCTTAAACTCAGCTCTTTGGAGTTATTGAGAAAGGGGTGGTGAAGTGTAGCAAAAAAGTCTTTGGTGTTTGGAAAGGGCAATTCAGTCCTAGAATAATTATCTGAGTTCTTGATAGGAGAAATCTTTTTTGTGTTCCCTTTTTGTTTCTGATTTTGATATAAATATTGTCCTTTAGATGTAAAATGGTGACCTTTGAGTCTTTTTCTGCACAGTTTCTAAACTAGAACCTCGATCATTGGGAAGGGACTGCAGTTGTTAATGGAGAGTTCAAATATTTGAAGATGACTGATTCTAGAGGTAAGTTTTTTTTCTGTGAGCTCATAGATACAGCTGTAACTTGGAAAACTGAGAGCCATATGTGAAGTCCAATCACAGGTTTGTAAAGATCTTGTATGTGGCTACTGGTAATTCTGCCAGGAGCAGTTTGAAACTGTAATGCTTATAAATATTTTCCTTTTTGCATGTGCTATTATATAAACAGAGGCCTCTGCCTGGGTTTGAATGAACACATATTTGTCAGTGCATGGGCATTGCCTGTTTGGAGATGCACGAGGCAGATTCAGTCAAGTGACCTGTTGTGACCAAATACATCTAATGAAACATTGGTTAAAAATATTATTATCTCTTTCAAAAACCTTCCCCTTGCTCAATTTTTGGCATGTTTCTGTGATGTTTCTCATTATCTGTTAATGATTTGTCTTCTTCTTCCAGTTTTTTCTACAGATTTTTGATAAACCTTCCCCTTGCTCAAATTCTGGCATGTTCACTTGATGTTTTTGGTCATCTGTTGATGATTTCTCTTTTCTTTCCAGTTTATTCTAATTTGTGTTATATTTATGACTTTTTCCTACACAGGAAAATATCTGGTGTTCTTTTTCTATCCCCTTGACTTGTGAGTATTAGATGTTAGTATACTCTTTGACTAAAAGTTTGCTGTACTTTGCTACCTTCATGCTATCCTGCCAAATTAGTCATCTCTCTGCAATTGCTACCGAGTAGTCAACATTGTTCTCAAGGTGACTGATATTAAAAGTTTCATTAATTGCATGCATATTATTTTAAATTGAATCATTACAAATAACAGCTATTTGTTGTCATTTGCAGCACTTTTGTTTGTCCAACGGAGATCATTGCCTTTAGTGACAGAATTGAAGAGTTCAGGGCAATCAACACTGAAGTTGTTGGTTGTTCAGTAGATTCAGTTTTTACCCATTTAGCTTGGTATGTTAACCCTTTACACCCTAACATCAGTATGTATATTCTCCATTACTACTCTCTAGACATTTCCAAGGGTTCTGACAAGGAGAATTTGTTCAACAATCAAGAGTTTCTTTAGTTGGTGATCATTTCCTTTATTCTCATGACCTAAATGTTTGATTTAGGAGTGATGTTGTTAGGAGAAATTAGATGTTAGTCACTCTTAGGGGTTTAAGGGTCAATCCTAAATTTGAACTGAATTTGTAACTTTAAAGGATTTGAGAGTTTTAAAAAAACAGAGAAAGGTATTTCCAATTTATATTCATTTGAAGATTTGTAGAATGCCAGAAATTAAAGTAAAAAGGAAGAATTTCCATTTTTGGTAAAAAAAATCTACCATAAAATGTATTTCAGTTTGAAGTTACATTCATTCTATATGTTTGTGTAAAGTGTTAGATTATTACAATATAGTCATCCAGGAGAGAACGTTTGAATGACTCCATGGGTAATCACAAAGATATATATTGCTACAGCAGTGTTCACCCTTATTTTAAGCATGATTGGTAATTTAAGGAATTCTCAAAACAGCTAGTAGAGCAATCCTTGTACCTATTGAATTGTTAAGAATTCCCAGAGGTACCAGAGGCAATAACTAAGTTCCTATATTCCTTTCAATTCTAGGATAAACACTCCAAGGAAAGAGGGTGGTCTGGGAAGGCTTAAATATCCTCTGTTATCTGACTTAAACCACCAAATTGCTAAAGATTATGGAGTACTGCTTGAGAATGAAGGTCACACCTTAAGGTGAGGACATCTGTGTTTTGTATTTCCTCATGTTTCTGACTTTTTGTGTCTGTAGGCCATTCTATTTAAACATGTGTTTAGTGTTTATCAGCTGTGATCCTCTTGGAATAATGAACATTATTCAACAAAGTGGAGGTGAAATAGCTGGGGATATTAACCGAGCTGCAAAGCAGCTAGGTAAATATCTACCACTTTCACCTACAGTGAGGTAAATAATTATATTAGCATGTACACTGTATATACCACACAGAAAAAAAAAATCAGTACATTTCTCACAATATACAAAGAAATGGTTGGAAATTAAATTTTTGATGCATGATTCTGTTGCCTTGGCTGCTCGAAGGGGAAGAGTACTTGTTAATCACTTTCAAGCCAGCCAAACAGAGCACACAAAAAGCACTATTCATCTGTGTGGTATGTACCAAAAAAACTTATTTGATGTAATGATAATAATGATAATGATGATCATTTAATGGACCATATCTACTTGAACAAAGTATTTCATTATCTGCAATCTACCTATTCTTGATTTCTAAAAGCTGAACATTTCTTTGTTAGTGCTCCTACCCTGGATCAAGATATCCAGTTTTGAGCACCTGACTGGCATTATCTTGTTGCATTGTTGGCTGTCACACCACATAGTTAAGAAAAACGTAACTCATATACTGAAGAGTCTCTCTTGGTCGGATGGTTTTTTCCCCTTACTTTTGAGGGGGAGCTGGGGGGAGGGGGGGGGAGATGTTCCCGTAATGGGCATAACATCCATGGATTAAATACACTCTCAGACCAGGTCTGATCAGGTTGCTATACTTTGCTTCCTTCATGCTATATGACAGGTCTGATAGTTAGGCTGGGGAGATTTGGTTAAGGTGAGAATATTCTTACTTCTATGACCACTTTTATTGCATGCCTGTTGTTCTATTTCAGGGGTCTATTTATAATCGATGACAAAGGGACTCTACGACAGATCACAATGAATGATCTACCGGTATGTTGTAACTTTTCATGTATGACTGTAATTGTACCGTGAATTTCTACTGCGAGTTTTATGTAGCTGTAGTTTTGTCCTTTAAGACGCGAGAGAGCAAGATAGTGAGTCTGAGTCCAGTAAGCTTCTTTGAACACAAACTTTAATCACTTGAGAGGCAGGTTACCTTTAGAGCTAACGAAACAACAACAACGCGATAGCGACTCTCTTATTATAAAATATGTTTTTGTGTGTGTAACCCGAGAACTGACACGTGAGTAGTCCGAAGTGATTACATAACAGTTGAGAGTTACATAAGAAAGAAAAAGCAAACGTTGATGTCCGGAAGGGTTTTTTTGCATATCATAACATCTTTCCCTTTTTCCTATTTTTCTTTTTTTTTTTTAACTATAACTCAATGTCAAACTTTTTAGGTGGCTTGATCAATCGTCCATGTCGTGTCCGTATTTCAGTTGTAGTAGCTTCGTGAGGTGGTCTTGCACTCAGCTCTGTTTGGGGTGTTGGGGGTAGTTGAGATCTTGGAGGGGACATGGATGTTCCTACTTGAGAACTTGCTGGAGGGGGTTGGTCCTGTTCCTGCAGATTGTCTGGAACGGTCAGGTCATCTTCGTCCATTTTGAAGGGGGTTTCTTGAAGTGGTTCCATGGTAGAACGCAACTGCTTGCGATTACGCCTGTAGGATCTACCATTGACTTCAACCTTGTAACTGCGAGATGCCACTTTAGAAGAAACAACTGCTTTTGACCACTTTGTTTCTCCAGGCATCTTCATGCGCACTATGTCACCTGATTTGAGTTCTGAGAGTTGTTTAGCATGTTGGTCGAAATGTTTCGCTTGCTTGACACGATCCCTTTTGAGAAGATCACTAACTGTTTGGTCAGTCTTGAGTAAAGACTCTGAGAAGGGTAGAAGTGTCTTAGTTCGGCGACCAAAAAGTCGTTGGCACGGAGACATACCTGTCGCAGCAGTGGGGGTGTTGTGGTGATCCAATAAACCAAGATATGGATCGGATTGAGACAGAAGAGCTTTCTTCATTAGAGTCTTGCAGGTTTTGACTGCGCTTTCGGCCATCCCATTAGCTTGTGGATAGTGTGGTGAGGTGGTGATATGAGTGAACTTCCACGTTACTGCAAATCTTCGGAACTCTGAGGATGAGTACTGAGGACCGTTGTCAGAAACTACGTAATCGGGTACCCCATGTCGCGAAAAATGCATCTTCAGCTTGTGAACGACTGTCTGGGACGTAGTATCGGCAAGATGATCCAGCTCGATAAAGTTGCTGTAGTAATCAACTAATACGAGGTAGTTTCGGTTCTCGAAGGTAAACAAATCTGTTCCAACTCGTTGCCATGGCCTGTCAGGAACTGGGTGAGGCTGAAGAGGTTCACTGGCTTGTTCAGGTCTCACACTTTGGCATATAGAGCATTTATCAATACGATTCTTGAGTTGTGCAGACATTCCTGGCCAGAAGAAAACCTCTCTGGCCCTTCGAAGGCATGCTTGGAGTCCCTGATGGGACTTGTGTGTTTCCTCTATCATGTCACGGCGAAGGCTCTCTGGGACAACGATCTTCGTTCCTTTGAAAACTAGGCCATCTTGGAGCGTCATTTCATCTCGGTATTTGAAGAAAAGCTGTGCGCTTGTAGGTACCATGGAAGTTTTTGTAGGCCAGCCAGCGCGTATGACTTGTGACAACGCTAGTAAAGATTCATCCTTGGCCGTTTCCACTTGAAACTTGGCAAGTGTCGACTCTGATATCGATAAGTCTTCAACAAAGTTGACAGTTTCTAGATCTTTATAGCAGGATGAGGTGCTAGCATTTGGTACCTTTGACTGCTTAGGTAGAACGCGAGAAAGTGCGTCAGCGATGTACATCTCTTTGCCTGGCTTGTAAGTGAGATTCAGGTCAAATCTTTGAAGACGTAGCATCATACGCTGTAATCTCTTAGAAGCTGTATTGATTGGCTTCTTCTGTATAGCAATCAGTGGCTTGTGATCTGTTTCGACTGTGACGTGCTTGCCATAAATGTAATGCTCGAAGTGCTCACAAGAGAATACAACAGCTAATAGCTCCTTCTCAATCTGTGCGTAATTTTGCTCTGTCGACGTCAGTGCCCTGTTGGCGTAGTGAACTGGCTGTCCTTCCTGAAGTAGAGTTGCGCCAATGCCATACTGTGAGGCATCGCACTGTATAGTGACATTCTTACTCACGTCAAAGTACTGTAGGACTGGGGCTTTAGTGATGAGCTCTTTTATCTCCTTAAAGGCTTTATCTTGGGGGTGTTGCCAATGCCATTCTATTTCCTTCTTTTCCAACTGTCTTAAGGGCTGTGATGCTGTAGACAGATGTTGGCAGAATTTCGCCAGATACTGCACCATTCCCAGAAACGTTCTGAGTTCAGCGAGATTGGTAGGCACCGGATAGTCCACTATAGCTTGTACCTTTAACGGGTCAGGTTTTAGACCTTCCGCTGTAAGGAGGTGTCCTATGAAAGGAACTTGTGACTGTCGAAGTTTCAACTTCTCGCTGTTGAGAGTGAGGTTTCTTTCTCTTGCGCGACTGAGGAAAGCCTTGAGATTCTGATCATGGTTGGCAATTGCAGCTTCATTAGAGTCTCCAAAACCGCAAACTAGGAAATCATCGGCGATGACTTCAACACCTGCGAGTCCTTCTACTAGCTCGTGCATTCGTTGTTGCCATACTTCTGGGGCTGAGTTTATTCCGAATGGCATTCTGAGCCATCGATAGCGACCAAAAGGTGTGTTCATGGTTGTCAAGTAACTACTCTTTCCATCAAGTTGTACCTGCCAGAATCCACATTTGGCATCTAACACGCTAAAGACTTTAGCACCACTAAGGCGAGTTGCTACTTCCTCAATAGTTGGAAGTGGATAATGCGAGCGTTTCACTGCGCGGTTGAGATCTCGAGGATCCAGACATACTCGTATTTTCCCGTTAGATTTCTTCACTATGACAAGGCTAGAGACCCATGATGTCGGTTCAACTACCTTGGCGAGGATACCACTCTTCACCATGTTATCCAGCTCTAACTTGAGGGTATCTCGAAGTGGGACTGGCACTTTACGAGGGGGATGTACCACCGGGCGGAAACCTTCGTCCACTTGAATGGAGTAGGTTCCTTCAAGGCAGCCAATTCCAGTGAAGATATCGGTAAATTCATATAGGATAGGATCACTTCTAACATTTGACGAGACGTCAATTCTTTCGTCGTGAATCGCATTTACGTCAGCATCCAAGATTTTGACCAGGTTCATCTTTTCACACGTCGTTCGACAGAGGAGGGGTGTCAAATCTTGCTTCACAATGTGATAAAGAACTCCATATTTTCTTCCTTTCCGTTCAGTTAGTAGGCGGATTTGACCAAGTGGCCAGACTACAGTCTTGTTGTGCATGATGAGCCTTGTAAACGACTGTTCAAGGTTTGTACACTGTTTGTCTCCCGTAGCCCGGATGTAGGCACTTTTGGGGAGAATATTACATGAAGCACCTGTATCAATCTGAAGTTGTACTTGGGCATTATTGTTAAGGCACGCCGTTACATAAGCTGATGTGGGGGAGGGTTTGTGGCTGTAGATTTCACAATCTTGTACGTGATTGACAGAGCGAGGGTGGCATTTTTTTGCAAAGTGTCCGTCTCTGCCACATTTGGTGCATTTCTTGCCAACTGCTGGACAAGCTGACTTTTTCATCTCGTGAACAGTACCACAAAACTTGCATTCTCGTGTGTATACATTGTCGGGGTTACCAGAACTTTTCCCTCTTGACTTCCACGGAGGAGTCCGCTTCTTACCTGAAGTGTGTTTATGCGGTGTTGTATCCTCAGTCTGGGTCTTAGGCGGTTTCGTTTTCTTGGCTTTTACCCTATTCACATTGGCTTCTTCAGTTGTCATGTCTAAAGCGCGTATATCAGTTAGCTCTTGTGTTCGCAGGATATCCAACGCGTTATCCAAAGTGAGATCTTTCTTCTCTAAAAGTTTCTTGCGTGACCGATCATTCTTGACTCCAAGGATGAGGCGGTCTCTTATCAAGCTGTCTCTTAGGGTTAGGAACCCACAGTGTTCAGAAAGGCGCATCAGTGCTGTGCAATATTGATCGACACTTTCTCCTGGTTCTTGCTCTCTCTTGTTGAAGAGGTACCGTTCATACGTCTGATTTCGCTGCGGCAAACAACGAGATTCAAATTTAGCCAGGACGTCATCAATATTGTCAGCGCTTTCGTCTTCAGCGAAGGTAAAGGTGTCAAACAATTGGACTCCTTCTCTTCCAACGATGTTAAGAAAATGAGCAACACGGACTGGGCCGTCCTTTTGACTTATCCCAGCCGCCCGTTCATAGATTTGCCATGCTCTCTTAAAGTGTAACCAGTTATCGCCTCTACGTGACCTGTCTTCGAGATTAAGAGGATCTGGAGGTTTGGCTAGCGGTACTGTGGTGGTATAGATCGGTGCAGCAGCCGATGAACCAGAAGGTTGCTGACTAGCAGAGGTCGAGGTCATGACCAATATAAAATAAACTTCCACCAACAACAGCAAAGCTCGTGAAACGTGATCCCACTTCTGACACCAAGTTTTGTCCTTTAAGACGCGAGAGAGCAAGATAGTGAGTCTGAGTCCAGTAAGCTTCTTTGAACACAAACTTTAATCACTTGAGAGGCAGGTTACCTTTAGAGCTAACGAAACAACAACAACGCGATAGCGACTCTCTTATTATAAAATATGTTTTTGTGTGTGTAACCCGAGAACTGACACGTGAGTAGTCCGAAGTGATTACATAACAGTTGAGAGTTACATAAGAAAGAAAAAGCAAACGTTGATGTCCGGAAGGGTTTTTTTGCATATCATAACAGCTGTTTGCTTCTACAGTTAATTGTTCTTGATACGCTGAGAAAATTTATCTGTCCATTCATATAATTTGATTCGAGTCTGGCCCTCGTCCACTGTCACGTGGTAAAAATCTCAAGCTCATTGTTTAAGTGTTAAGCAGTGGGGATCCCTTTCCTTTTATTTTGTGACGTTTTTATTATTTCATTAGAAAAATAGCGATATTTCGATTTTGATTTGGACAAGGGAGAAAAAAAGCTGAGTAGATAGTATCAAGAAAAAAGGCTCCTGGTGTCCAGTCTCCTGATTTTTTTGCGGTTCGCGGTCTTTGGTTTTATAAAGTGTGAAGTACTATTTATAACTTAGCTACTCAGAGAAGTTAATCTAAACTGGTTATTACGCAGGTGGGCCGATCAGTCGACGAGACTTTACGTTTAGTCCAGGCTTTCCAATATACTGACAAACACGGGGAAGTTTGTCCGGCTGGTTGGAAGCCTGGTAAAGAGACGATCATACCTGATCCAACAGAAAAGAAGAAGTACTTTGCAAAACAGACTGAAGGAGAAGATGAGGAAGAGAAGAAATAAACTGAACAAACTTTGGAATTGGAAAAAAAAACTGAGAGTTGTCTTAATTTAGGTGGCATTGTTTTACTTTGCATCCAGAAAAGTTACCAACGATTTGTAAGAAAACTTTTGGCGAGAATCGAGAAACAAATCTAACTTAAAGATAGATCTTTGTAGTAGTCTCTTTAGTTGTTTTGTAGTGACGTTAAAGGCCTGCAATCTTCTGTGCGCGTAGGATTGAGGTGGAGTAATGGTGAGGTGATTCCCTTGTTTTGTTCCTCCGATGAGTATGGCTATAGTGAATTATTAGACTTCTTGCTATTTAAAAATCACCTCACATACTCTGGTCAGTTACTCCACGAGTTCACTCTGAAACCAATTCTTTCACCCGCTTGCTATACATTTCCTACGCTGCTGACAACGAGGATTTTGGCGATCAATCCCTTAATTCTCATGACCTTAATACTTGGCTCGGCTTGATACTGTAGGGAGACATTACATGATAGTAGCTCCGAGGGGTTAAAGAGTTGAAATGTTTCCCTAAGTCTAGGTGAGCAAGTCAATAGAACAAATTGTCAGTAAACAATTTTCAGTTTGGAATCGAAAAGCATTCGCTGTTCAGGAAATGAGCCCGCGCCCCTACCCTGAAATTTCGATAAGTGTCAGAAATCTAGCCCCGCTTATTTGGTGTGAAACATGTGAACCAGTGGTGAGCAAAAATACTTGGCTGCAATTTAAAAGCACAGTCATGGTCGCTAGCGGAATGTATCCTATTTAACAGGGTGGTAGGAAAAACACGGAGATTTCGTTTTAGACTTAATGACCTTTTAAGCTGACCGTTCTTTCACTCGAACCAGCTCCCCTCCTCCAAGTGAAATAGACGTGTGGTGTGGGTCTTATCCTTGTAATTTAACAGCCTGTTTAATTAATTGGGCAAAAGGGAAAAGTTTAGACAGAGTGAAGGGGTGTAACAGAATATGAATTTCATAGTGTTCTGGTTTTCGTTCTTTCAGAAGTTCTTTTTACTCTAAATTTGCAATATCAAGCAGAAGAGTGATAATCTAAAAACATCGCCTGCTTTTTCACTCAATTTTCCGAGCGAAAACTGCGTGAAATAAGCAAAAACAGTAAGAAGAACTGAAACGAAGATCTGAAATGGATTTTAATTGGATTATGTACCAAGTAAGTATCAATGGACTCCGTTTTTTCCACAGTTCATGATTTATGCCTGCTCTAGTCATTTTGGATAGTACATTTCTTCCAAGCTGGCAAAGGCTTCAAGATTAAAAAAATTAAGTTATCAATCCAGTGAGTCAAAATGTATCAAATGCATGTCCAAATGCATGTAAAAAAAAGCAATCACGTGTACAACGTACAACAAGTTAAAAATTCAAAGGTAAGGTATGCCAAACACCAAAGGTTAAACTTGGTCTTAGGTGATGCTTGGAGCCATGAAATTGAAATACACAACTCACATGGCCATAAAGTTTCGTATTTAACTTATGATTTAGAAAACATCGCTGTATAATCCTTACGAAGACCATGTGAGATTAATTAAAAGGTTTTCTCGGCATAACTTGTCTTAAACATGGCCGCAACACCACTCAATCTCCGCAAAAAATCTCCTTTTAAAACTAAACCATTTGACTTGGCAGTTTATTATTAAATGATATGGTAACAAATCGCTTATTTGATTATAGCATCAATGCGGGTTATTTAATGACTCAACCAGTTCAATTCAACGCCGTGTAACTTTAAATTTGTCACCCCGCATGCCTCTGGTTGTTTTGATTGTCATTAGTCAGTACCAAACGCCTGGGGTCTCCTCTTGTCTTCAAACAAATCCATCAGTGATGACCTACAAGAAAAGTATAAGAGCCGCAAAATTGAATGTTTTTCTTGAATTCCTCGAAAAATTAAATTTAAGTGCCATGCTTTATTACAAAAGAAAAACTGCGAGTCTCGGCATTAACAACAGGCAGTACAATAAGTCAACGAGAAACGTATTTTTCTGTTTCGTGTTATCCTTGCGCACCCTCTACCTCGGCTGCAGGAACGCAATGAAGATAAAAGACATGAAATTGAGTTTGACCTCAAGGAACAAAAAGGCGATAATTAACATCTCACTTTTCGTTGATTGAGCAAAATTAAAGGCATACTTACGATGGATACCTTTTAATTTCCGTTAATTCCAGTTTCACGTCGTCCCCAATGAGTACAAATGGCGCCCAGTAATACCCTTTGCTGAACGTTTCAGACTCTCTCATGCACTTCATGGCTTGATTGACAGCTTCACTAGTACCCTTGCCTTCTTCCAGCGCTCCGTAGAAATGTTTCATGAACTCCTGAGTACCATCGTCATCAATGGCCCACAGGGATACCAGAACCGATCGAGCACCGGCACCTAAGAACGCTCGCGCAATGCCAACCACACCTTCGGCCATAACCTCACCGCAAGCGCTGTGACAGCAACTTAGCACAACCAGTTTCGCTCGCAGCCCGGCTCGTAACACGTCTTTTATTGTCAGTAGATAGTCTTCCTCTTCAGCTTGACAGGTTGTCCTACTTGTGTTTGGTGCCAAGAGAATCTCTCCTGTTTCTTTTTTACCATGCGCTGCAATGTGAACCAACGCAACTGAGGAAATTCGTCTAAATACCTCTTCCTTTGTCGCCTCCCCTCCAACGAGAGGAGCAATACCGAGGATTCGTCCAATCATGTTCACCTCTTTCCTTGCACCCGGCAGCTGATTCAACAAATCACCCTGATAAAGGACTTGCTTGTAACATGGATCACCCACGAGCAGTGCACCGGTTTTATTGTGCAATTCTGTCGGGCAGTCTGAGATTGATTTTAAAATGGTTAGGGATGGAATTACTCGAATCCTGAAAGATTCGCACAGATACCTTGAATTCGAATCCACCAATGCTGCATAGGGCACCAAGCAAAGTGGACCTTCAGGAACAAATACAAGCTCATCTCCATCAATCAGATCCGCGATAGGAGCAACTATGATATCATAAAGCTTCCGCAGGGCATTAGTCGTCGCGTTTCGCGGAGAACCATCGCTCGTTCCTTTTTCATCTCGGCCCACTTGAGTTGAACTTTTTTGCCATTCAACAGCAGCCCTTGCACTAATTTGCAAGGAAGCAGCCTTATTCAAAGAGGTAATGTAAACTTCTAATTCACGTTGGTAAAGAAAGTTGTTCACATGCTTTATTCTCGATTGAACGACTTCCCCGTTCCGAATAGTCCACAAAGCAATGTAAGGTCCAGTAATTGCTAGGAAAACTACATCTGATGAAACGTTTCGTAATGAAAGACAATCAGAGCATTTCCTAGAGTTCGACCACGTGAGGGTTTGTCGAAAGCTATACTTTAAATCCACGATATCTCTTAGAGCTTGTGCACGTCCCTCCTCGGCAGCGAGAAGAGCTTTAACGTGTTCACCCTTCAGTAAAAGTACGCGCCAAACACCATTGTATGCTGTTTTGCAAACATTTCGATACGAAATCTTCCAGTTATCGTGCAACAGAAAACTAGCCCGAACGTTATTAAAAATCTCTCTACTAGAAATATAATAGTCGAGGGCGGTTTGGAGACATTCCTGCCTTTCAAAATTTGTAGCAAGACTACAAAGGGCCTGGGCAATCTCATTCTTGTCTCCCACTTCTTTGGCAATTTCTAGACGTTGTTTATGGTAGTCGATGGCTGTTTTGAACTGTCCTAGATCACCATAAGCATTGCCAAGGTTGCCATAACCCGCTCCTTCTCCAGCCTTGTCTCCCACTTCTTTGGCAATTTCTAGATGTTGTTTATGGTAGTCGATGGCTGTTTTGAACTGTCTTAGATTACGATAAGCACTGCCAAGGTTGCCATAACTCTTTCCTTCTCCAGCCTTGTCTCCCACTTCTTTGGCAATTTCTAGATGTTGTTTATGGTAGTCGATGGCTGTTTTGAACTGTCTTAGATTATGATAAGCACTGCCAAGGTTGTTATAACTCCTTCCTTCTCCAGCCTTGTCTCCCACTTCTTTGGCAATTTCTAGATCTTGTTTATGGTAGTCGATGGCTGTTTTGAACTGTCCTAGACTACGATAAGCATTGCCAAGATTGCCATAACTCCTTCCTTCTCCAGCTTTGTCTCCCACTTCTTTGGCAATTTCTAGTTGTTGTTTAAGGTAGTCGATGGCTGTTTTGAACTGTCCTAGACCAATATAAGCATTGCCAAGATTGCCATAACTCGCTCCTTCTCCAGCCTTGTCTCCCACTTCTTTGGCAATTTCTAGATGTTGTTTATGGTAGTCGATGGCTGTTTTGAACTGTCCTAGTCTACGATAAGCACTGCCAAGATTGCCATAACCCGCTCCTTCTCCAGCCTTGTCTCCCACTTCTTTGGCAATTTCTAGATGTTGTTTATGGTAGTCGATGGCTGTTTTGAACTGTCCTAGACCAATATAAGCATTGCCAAGATTGCCATAACTCCTTCCTTCTCCAGCCTTGTCTCCCACTTCTTTGGCAATTTCTAGATGTTGTTTATGGTAGTCGATGGCTGTTTTGAACTGTCCTAGACAATCATAAGCACTGCCAAGGTTGCCATAACTCCTTCCTTCTCCAGCCTTGTCTCCTACTTCTTTGGCAATTTCTAGATGTTGTTTATGGTAGTCGATGGCTGTTTTGAACTGTCCTAGTCTACGATAAGCACTGCCAAGGTTGCCATAACCCGCTCCTTCTCCAGCCTTGTCTCCCACTTCTTTGGCAATTTCTAGATGTTGTTTATGGTAGTCGATGGCTGTTTTGAACTGTCCTAGACCAATATAAGCATTGCCAAGATTGCCATAACTCGCTCCTTCTCCAGCCTTGTCTCCCACTTCTTTGGCAATTTCTAGATGTTGTTTATGGTAGTCGATGGCTGTTTTGAACTATCCTAGACAATCATAAGCACTGCCAAGGTTGCCATAACTCCTTCCTTCTCCAGCCTTGTCTCCTACTTCTTTGGCAATTTCTAGATGTTGTTTATGGTAGTCGATGGCTGTTTTGAACTGTCCTAGTCTACGATAAGCACTGCCAAGGTTGCTATAACTCCATCCTTCTCCAGCCTTGTCTCCCACTTCTTTGGCAATTTCTAGACGACGTTTATGGTAGTCGATGGCTGTTTTGAACTGTCCTAGACAATGATAATCACTGCCAAGGTTGCCATAACTCCTTCCTTCTCCAGCCTTGTCTCCCACTTCTTTGGCAATTTCTAGAAGACTTTTATGGTAGTCGATGGCTGTTTTGAACTGTCCTAGACCAAGAGAAGCATTGCCAACGTTGCCATAACTCCTTCCTTCTCCAGTCTTGTCTCCCAGATCTTTGGCAATTTCTACTTCCTGGTTTGATGCAATAAAATAAGTTTTTTGTTCATCGTGGTGTAAGATAAAAGATGAAATTAATTCCTTTGTTTCACGATAAAGTCACTTTGGATGTTGATCGCGACGATTCCACTGCAATGCTGCTAGTCTTCATTGCTCTGACGCTCTGAACGTCTGCCTTTTAACTCTGTACGGTGGCCAACTTACCCCTTAAGCCATTTGTAGCACGTTAGTCGGCTGCTATTGGTGCATTTCGATCCTCATTAGTATTCCGGTTGTTAGATGATGTTCCCTCATAGGTCCTCTTTGATCGGTTATTGTGTTGTTTGATCGTGAGTATCCAAGCTTCGTGAATTTTGATTCCACTATCTCCACTGATGTTGTTTAGATGAAATCTTATATGGATAGCCGCTTTAACCCTACGTGTGTACCAGTGGAGGGATTCACCCACCAACCTCAGTCAGTGCAGAGTGCTATTGTTAAGTGTCTATTCGACGATCAGACTCCACAACAGCCGATTTATGAGGACCTATGGGGGAACACCATCTAACAACCGGAATAATAATGAGGATCGAAATGCACCAATAGCAACGAAGCAACGCGCTACAAATAGCGACACGTAAACAAGCCACCTCACTGCCTAATGAAGACTAGTAGTATTGCAGTAGAAATGTCGCGATCTGTAATTGGGCCATGAGAACCACTCGCACAGAATTCCTCTGAATTCCTTCCTCGATGTGGAATTTCAACGAGGTTCTTAAGTTTGTGAAAGTGACTAGACTCTAAAGAAAATACAGAGACAGAGAGGTAGGCTTTTGTTCTAGCCATAAGAATTTTTCGATTTATAATCTTTAGAACGTACGTATATTTTAGAAGACTTCGGGATTTGGCTAACTTCGTTTTGATGATTTTATTTGAGTGAGTACTGGAAAAATATTGGCCCCTGCGGTCGTAACGATTAAGCGATATAATTTCGTGATTTTCGTTACTGGCCCCTCGACCAAGACCTGTAAACTCGAGATGCACGTTTTAACCTCTTTAGAGTTTCTGGTTGCCTAATCAGTTCTATTTAAAGAAAAATTCAGGTAATGGTTGTCAGATTTACCTTTACTTGCTGTGGCTTTATCTCGCCGGATGCGATTGTCTCACTACCACACTTGTTTAATAGATGACGCAACCTTTTACTATTATCGTCCATCTTCAATGCGTTAAGTCAAATGACACTGCTGAGAGGAAAGGTGGAATGCTTAGGGAGGGTGTTTCATCCAGTTTTTAGGAGAAAGTCTATTAGACACTGCAAGACTTCTACCTGCAGAGTGCCTTTTCGACTTTCGAGAACTCGACGAAAGCACCTTTCTTACAAAATTGTCAATCTTGATAACTTTGCTTTGCAGTTCACACAGTAATTCGATTAAGTCGCACACTTGTCAGATTTTTTAATTGTTCAGCCTTTTAACTCTTTACGGTAAGATAGAATTTTCTTTCACATGTCAGATTCTCAACGGCGACAAGCAGTGTCTTTCGTCGCGTTGCCTTTTGGAAAAGACATTAACAGCTGTCAGTGTTTGGCATCATTAATAGCTGCATGGTACGATCATATCCATTCTATAGTAATATATCATCTTGGGAAAGTCTTTTATTATTTGTCGTTAGTTATCTCGGGTTATATCGTTTGCGTTGTTAGCAGGAAATGGTGTAAGAACTGGTTTTAATGGCATTAACATAAATCATACTCATATTTCACCGGGAAAAGTGACTGAAACTGACAGCTAGAGACCACCGAAAATTCAGCTTTTAAATCAAAATTGAAAAATTTGAAAATCATTGGACGTCTTAAATTTGCACTAGATTTTCTTAAGTTAGCTTAAAGTGGTAATCACTGGAGTTTTTTTACGTCTTAGAAACGAATGTATTTTTCAAAGGATACGGCCAATCCTTTATGACACCAGATCTTTGCTTCATCATACAACTTAAGCTGCACACAAGCTTCAGCTCCTATAAAAATAAGGATTAGTGATAAATAGCTAAGTGCCTTCTTTGAGAAGCCAAAATATTGGCATTTTCAATTCACAAATGAAGATTTATGGTGCGTGACCGCGTAGATTTGAACCAGAAACATCTACTTGAACGTACGTAGCCAGGGAGCTATCGCCACTGAATGGCGACTAAAATTAAACTCACCTTTCTCCAAGGCTTTGATGAAAGTTGGCTCCAATTGTACAGCAACTGTGGCATCATCTAGGCTGTTTTCAAAGTTTTCTAAATGAGGGATTTAGAGCTAACCGGTCATTTGCGTTCGATAGAATTGCAAAAAGAGTAACCGACTCCCTTTCAACAGGACTCTTTACAACTAATTCGAGGTTTTCTTTTACCTTGGAAAGACTTGGGCCCCCTCATATAACCTTCGATAACGCGGTTGCGGGAGGAGGGAGGGTTTGGTGAGGAGAATACACATGGGAAGTGCAGGTGATAACGGGATTAGTTTATTAATTTTCCCCTTTTTTACCATTAGGACCTAAAACTTGAACTTGAACGCTCGACGTGAAATTAAAGAGGGTCGTGACTGATATAAAGCTCTTCTCGGGGATTTCGGTTTATTATAGGTCACAAGATTTGGAGTCTTTATCTTGAGTAGCCGTTATATTACTGGATGTCCTTTAACTCATTTGGAGTGATAGATAAACGATCAGAAAAATTAGCATAAAATGGGACCACATGACTCTTTGAAGATGAACTTTTAAGTAAACTATAAATAATTGAACGTTGAAATTCCATACCTAAACGGAAATGAGCTGCTGCCCTGTTATTGTAGAGTCTGGCTGTCAGCCGATTATCTTTGCAGTTTAGCTGAAGTCCTTCAGTGTACAGTTTCAGCGCTCTATGAAAATCTCCTTGTCTGTATTCTTTGTTACCTTGCTGAAAACAATCCTTTGCTCTCACTAAAAATACAGGAAACACCGGAATATTACTCGTTATGACTAATTACTTACAATACCCGAACGATTAAAATTAATTGCAGGCGGTTTTTAGGCCGCTTGTCAACCAACGTAATGACATTATTGCTTATACAATTCATTCCTTATACCGATATTTTTCTGTCAACCTAAGTGATTTGAGAGAGAGAAAAGAGAGGATTAATAAGCTTAATTAATTAAGAAATTTCCAACTGAATGTAGAGAATAACCTTGGATTGCTTTGATTTTACTTTCGCTTAAGGATTGCTCAAAAACTTGCGCCTCTCACGCAGTCAGTCAGATTTCACACTAGAACTAGGTAATGTAGTATTATAAACTGAGTTGATAACGTAAATTGGCCACCATAGAGAGTTCAAAGCTGACTTTTGGAGCGTCAGCCCTTTGTCATTCTCTTTGACGAACTGGGCTAACGCTCGAAACGTCAGCTTTGAAACTTTTTGCGGTAGCAAATTTTACATTATCAACTCAGTTGATAAAACCAAATATTATATAGTTATATTCCCTCACCGACGCAGCACCACAGTTTCTCTAGAAACTTACCCTCCATAAAAAATATAACAAGTCGAATTGCGGCTGGGTCGCTCTTGTTTTCCTGCGCGTCAGGTATGCGCAGTTTCCTTGTTTCCACTTAAATTTCTCATCGGCTCCTTGTAGTAATTCCTTTTCGTTACTTGCTGCTTTAGTTTCGCTTTTACGACACTCAATCGTAAAGCGTTCTACCAGCTACGGTTGAATTGTTCCGAGTGTAAGAAGGACAGTAGATGACTACAGATTGTCTTATCTTACGTCTTGTGGAACACGTTAGTCTTCTCACTTACCTACTAAGGGGTCGTCGTCTAGATCCACATCTTTATCATCTGAAGTTTTGTTCTCTGAAATTATAACGAAGATATGTAAGATATCTTTTGCGCGTGTCACAACTGAACAAATTTTCCATTTCAGTGACCCATGATGAAGTGGAATATCTGTTTTGGCATCCCAATGGACAACCGTACCGATTTCTAATCTGTTAGAATCACCCTCTTTGTCATGGAAAAAGGCTTTATTAAATTGAACGCGTGAAGAAATTTTTCGACGTTTTGCTTAACTAAAATTTCGTCAATGATTTAAAAATGGTAATAAAATTTAAGCCCTTAGTGTGGACCGATTTCTAGCCCTAAGTCGGAAAGTGGAAGATTTTGTGGATTGGTAACAACAGTTTTGAGGCTTTCAAGTGATGAGTGAGGACCGATAAGTTGATCAAGTTTTTGGGCTTTAATTTGGTGCAAATGTTTAAAAACGCTTCATTTGGTGACTATATTGATTGGAATGAGAGAAAGAAGATGCATAACCCTAAGGGTTGGATGAAAAAGGTCTTAGCATGTTTAATGATATAATTTACCCTATTTGTTCACAAACTCTTCCAATGCAAGCTCTTGTGTTATGGCACATACAAAAAAGCTGAGCAACGATCGATTCTCACCTGATGAGTTGTTGAAAGGAAAGTCTTCGTTTCCTTCAGCTGCCTCAACTTGTGTCTCTTTGATAACTAAAATGAAACGGGTGATAATAATAATATAATGAGTTGTGACCTGTAATTAGTAGGGTAAGTTTCTAAAGGAACTGTACTGCTGCGTCGGTGGGAGAGTATAACAGGGTAATTTCACCGTTTCACGAATTTAAAAGCCGACGTTTCGAGTGTTAGCCCTTCGTCAGAGCGACCGTGACCCGTCGTGGTTTTTTTTGTTCCACTCACTGATCGTTACAATCATAGAAAAAATCTGATAAAGCCTCATTTTTTCCCTCAACTGGGGAACCGTTGTCAGCAGCAGCCACGTTTTCATCAGCTGTCATGTTGTCCTCTTTTCCAAATGAAATACCAATACATATTAATAATTAAAACACTCACGATCTATGATGACTTTTGTTTTTTCAGCCTCTAATACATATACCAGGATTCGGATTTTGATTTAATTTCGGACTTACGCTTACATTTATTCAGTTTTACATTGATCTCTTGTACCTTTTGATTTGCTTCCATCGTCATCTGACTCCTTCTTGGATGTAAAATGATCTTGAAATAGCGAAGAACACAAATTTATTTAAACGAAGAACACTTTCAGAGTTCAGTTTGTTCGACGGTATGTTTGATTTTATCGCGCGTGTTGTATTCAGTGGTTACAAACTTAAATTACCACTATCTTTTTTCTGTTTATTTCTCTCACCTGAAGAAAGTTTATCATCCAAATCCAGTTTTTCTTGGATTGCTTTAACTTTTTCTTCGGACGAACCTTAAAAAAATAGAAAATAATTTTAACACATTGGGTTGTGCTTTGGAAACTGTTTGAAAACAATGAAGGATAATAAATTTTTAGAAAGCAACCACCAAATACGTTTATAAATACAATATGTCAAGAAAAATGAATGTAGCCTTTTTTGGCCCAAGGTTTTCCTATTGTTGCTTTTTATTGCTGTTAACCATTAAAATAGGTGCTGCTGAATTTTGATTTAAAGCAACCAAGACGCTCAATAAATCAGCCATTATAACAATAAACGCACACCAAGAGAAGGTATAATCCTGTACCTTTTGAACTGCCGATCTCTAAATCCTTTGATATTCCAGAGGATAAGACTTGACTTTTCTCCTGCTCTAAAAGTATAAACAACAGATTGTTTAAATGATGATCACCACCGTTATCATTGTTGCTATTCATCAGTTGTGCTTTCATTATCATCATTACTGTTATCAGAATTGTTCTTGATAAATTTGACAGGATAATAAAAGTCATAGAATAATAAATGTCACAAAAGGAAACCATTTACGGTCAATTGGGATTTTCATGATAGCTTAGTAGACAACTTTCCTGTTAGACTATCAAAATAGATAAGTATCTGTCCATTGAAAGAGAAAAAAACTTCTGTTGGGAGTTGTGGTAAAAAGATCGGCGCTAAACACATTTCGCCATTTTTTTGTTTGTTTGCTGATTTTACTTTGAGCAAAGAGAATTTTTAGCCGTAATGATTCAGTTGTTTGTGTTTTAATTATTTTCATAGGTCTTTTTTCTCTCACAAACTTGAGAAGTGCCAGTCATTTACTGTTTTATCTCTCTCACCTGACAAAAGCTCATCCTCCAAATTCACCTTTTCTTGGTTTGCTGAATCTTTCCCTTCCGAAGTAGCTAAAAATTAGGAAAGAATCAAACATATTGGGTTGTGCTTTGGACTTTTCCTTTAAACAATGAAGAATAATACATTTATAGAAATTAATCTCCCTACTTTATATAGAACGTCAAATATGATACATCAAGAAAAATAATTGCACTCTTTTCACCCCTGTTTGTTAGTGATTGTTGCTTTTTATTGCTGCTGAGTTCTCAAGCATTAGATCATTGAATTAGATGTGGCTACCTATTAATTCATTTCAAACCAAAATTTAAATAATAAACCAGACTTATGATTACAATATACTTCCTCACTATTTACAGTTTTATTCTGTACTTGCGGAACTGCCGATCTCTAAATCTTTTATTTTTCCAAATGATGAAACTTGAATTTTCCCCAAGTCGAAAATTAAAAAAAAAAAAGGTTTGAATGATCGTCATCACTGTCTTCACGGTCATCAACATCATCATATTATGGCTACTATTTATGTTTTCACTATCTTAGATTCTGTTTACTTTTCCCAGCTAGGACCACCTGGGTCATGTAACAATTAATTACATGGAGTCCATTAGAGATTTTCTCCTATGATGAATATGTTTGATTTTAACCCAAGTCAGTCCTATCTACCTGCTACGGACAACGAAGCATAAAAATCCACTCCGTTATCGCTTGAGGAAGCTTCACTTTTGTCTGCCCCTGAAATTATAACCAAAAGTTGTATCTAATATAAGTTGGGTTAAATGCGTTCTTAGTTAAGTTTAGTTTAATGCATCTGTAAGGTCTGTTGTGTATTTACGTTTAGCTCAGGTTAGTTAAGTATAAGTTTTCGCTTAGGCGGGGGCACATAGAGGAAGGAGTGTTAATAGTTTAGTTGAGTATAAATTTACGTCTAGTTTGTCACAACACATCAAATAAAAGATATCTGGCGTATGGTCAAGTACCCATATCAGACATGGAACCCATTGAAGTGGTATCCTATGGGCGGGGAAATTACAAACAAGTGAGGAGTGCCGCGAGTATTTAGACCTGCTGGACCAGGAAAAATTTCAGAATGATAAGTTAATTAACAATATATTCAATAATTTCTGTTCATCATCGGTGCAAAGTCTGCACAAGTGAACGATTTCTGAAAGGCATTTAACTGCTTTTCTCACCTAATGAACTGTTGTCAGTCAAGTACGGGTTTCCTTCGGCTTCTTCAACTTGGGCCTCATTGGTAACTCAAAAAAAACAAAGGATATCATTCGTCATAAAAACTGGAATATTTGAAAAGCTTTTCTATTAATTTTCACTATCCTCTGATATTTTATTGGGGTTTTCCCCTTAGTAAACAAATTTCTCCGTTATTGTGTAGCTTACAGCTCTGAAAGAATCTCTTGGTTATTTCTGTCTTAATATCAACCCATAGAAAACTACTCATTCTGTCAGTTTTCAATCTTTAAAACGCTCAATTGTCTTGAAACGTTTCATTTGAAATAACTAACTAATAAACTGTCTGAGTGTTACACTTATTTCTTGTACCTATTAATTTGTTATCATTGCCATCTGATTCCTTCTTTAATGCAATTTGGCCTTGAATCATGAAACAAAAAGCAATCAGTTACCTTTAAACTAAGAACACTTTTGGTTAATGATCCATTGTTTGTTTCTTTTAATGTTTGTTTCATGGCGTTTGTTGTAATCAATACTCACTGACTTCATTTATTGCTATTTACTTGGTGAAAACATTATTTAATTAAAAATATATAAAGATGCGGACTGGCCCTCTGAGGGAGTTCAGTTAGACTTTCTATCTTGATCAGACTATTCTAATCTAATAGAATCATCCTCTTTGTCATGAAAAAAAGGCGCTATGAAATTGAACGCGCAAAGAAATCTTTCAACGCCTTGCTTAGTTAAAAATTCGTCGGCGGTTTTAAAAATGGTAACAAAATTAAAGCTCTTACTGAGGACAGATTTTTAGCTCTGAGTCGGATAGTGGAAGATTTTCTGGAATGGTAACGACAGTTTTGAGGCTTTCAGGTGATGAGTGAGGACTGATAAGTTGGTCAAGTTTTTGGGCCATAATTTGGTGCAAATGATAAAAACACTGACTTTGGTGACGATATTGATCGGAACGAGAGAAAGAATATGCATAAAAATTGGAGCGAAAACCCTTAGGATTGGATTAAGAAGGTTTTAGCACGTTCAATGATATAAGTTACCCTGTTTGCTGAGAAACTCTTCCAAGGCGAGCTCTTGTGTTATGGTACGTATAAAAAAGCTGATCAACAATCGATTTCTCACCTGATGAGTTGTTGAAAGGAAAGTCCTCGTTTCCTTCAGCTGCCTCAACTTGTGTCGCTGTGATAACTAAAACGAAACGGGTGATGATAATAACATAATTAGTTATGACCTGTAATTAATGGGGAAAGTTTCTATAAGAACTATGGTGCTGCGTCAGTGGGTGAGTATAACAGGGTAATTTGGTATCATAAGCTGAGCTGATAACGTAAATTGACCAGCGTTTAAAGAGTTTCAAAGCTGATGTTTCGAGCGTTAGCCCTTCGTCAGAGCAAACGTGACCTATCATAGTTTTTTTGTGTTCCACTCACTCTCTTGATTTTTACTCTTCTGTTGAGAAGAATCTGCCTTAAGTAGGTAATCTAGCTTCCGAAGGTCAGTCGTATAACTTAATTCATGCTATAGGTTAAACGTCTTGCAAAGTCTCAATCAATAATGTGGTTCTTTAGTCGACGATGTTCAGAAATGTGATTGTTGAAATCACCATTTCTCATGGCCGATCTTTTAAACTGCTCCTTGTTAGTTCTGTTCGTAATTAAATGTTCTCTTCAGTTTTTATGGGTTTCGCCTTCGTCTCGGTGCCGAAAATCTTGTTTAAGAACGCCTGCCTGTTTTTTGCAGAAAAAAGATCTGCGCATATTTTAGTTAAAACGGCGCAGCATCTTTTAGACTCAGTACCCTTAATTTTGTCTTTTAAAGAAATGACAGGGGAAAAAATTCATACTTTTGAGTTTTGTCAAGTAATGTGTCTTCTATAATTTCCTCGTCTGCCCCTTTTTTTTATATCGTGATAGGCAAAAAGCCATTCCATCTCTCGCAGGTACAATTCTTGCTCTAAACTTGTGACAGTGGAATTGATAAATGGGCTGTTAGACTGTCGAAATACCAAGATGGAAGAAATGTAAAATGGTTTCCGTGTTTACATAGCCTGATGTAAACACGTGGGAGGTTGGGAGAACACGAGATAAGCGTATGAAACCACGACGCGAAGCGGAGTGGTTTCCAGCTTATCGAGTGTTCTCCCAACCTCCCAAGTGTTTACATCAGGCTATATAAACACGAAAACCATTTTACATTTCTTTTATAAAATAACTAATGAGAGAGGAACGGAAACCGTGTGTACATACGCTCATGTAAAATGGTTTTATGGCCAATCAGAGCTCGCGTAATATTTGAATTATTTTATAATATTCGGTTTGCTCATCATAGTTTACAAAGCTCGGTTCGAATCGTAGTATCATATCGTTATAATCATAAAAAAAATCTGATAATGCCTCATTTTTTCCCTCACCTGGGGAACCGTTGTCAGCAGTAGCCAGGTTTTTATCAGCTTCCATGTTGTCCTCTTTGCCAACTGAAATACCAATAAAAATTAATAGTTTAAAGACTCACGATCTGTGATGACTTTTGTTTTTCAACCTCTAATACATACCGAGATTTAGATTTACAAACCTAGATTGCTACTATCTCTTTTCTGTTTTATTTCTCTTACCTGAAGAATGTTTATCATTCAAATCAAGTTTTTCTTGGATTTCTTTAACTTTAACTGCTGACTTTTGATTTAAAGCAACCAACCAGCCATTATAACAAGAAATGCACACCAAGAGACGGGAAAATTCTGTACCTTTTGATTTCCCGATCTCTAAATCCTTTGATTTTCCAGAAGAGGGGACTTGACTTTTCTCCTGGTCTAAAAGTATAAAAATCAGATTGTTTAAATGATCATCCTCACCATTATCATTGTTGCTATTCGTCACTTGTGCTATCATTATCATCATTACTATTATCAGAATTGTTCTTGATAAATTTGACAGGATAATAAAAGTCATAGAATAATGAATGTTACAAAAGGAAACCATTTACGGTCAGTTAGAATTTTCATGATAGCCTAGTTGAAAACTTTCCTGTTAGACTATCAAAATAGATAAATATTTGCCCATTGAAAGAAAAAAGAAACTCCTTTTGCGAGTTGTGGTAAAAGATCGGCTCTAAACACATTTCACCAGTTTTTTTCTTTTGTTTGCAAATGATTTGTCTGCAAAGACCTGGTTTTCTCCTGCTCCTAACTTAACTTGCGCCTCTTCAGTTAAACCAAACAGCAATTAGTATAACTGTTATCCAAATTACAAAATCCACCACTTTTTTCATTATTCTTGATCCTCCTGTCTATTTGGGTTTTTTTCTCCTATTTCAATTTCAAAGACAAAAATACATTTTGAAACTAAAAAAAAATGCACGAGCAAATGTTTTAAATAACAACTGCTATTATAAGTCTGGAAAATCATTCTGCTCTTATGTAGTTAGAAAATCGTTGGGGGTACAGTAATAGTTCTGTAATAGTGTAGTTTGATCGTCCGGGTGAGTGTAGTCCTGAGATGTACTGTTGTCGGTAGTGGTGACTGACGTTTCGACAACCTGAGCGGAAGTCATCGTCAGAGTCAAGTGAATAGCTGTTGTCAGTCGAATGTTCTTAGTCCGGTTTGTATAAACTGATTGGTCAGTCTTGCCGTGATGTTACTGGCTGTAAGACTCAAGTGGCGAAGGTCGGTCGTGATTGGTCGGTCTCGATCCGTTTGTAATGTTAATGTCGTGAATGAGTCGTTTGTATCGTACCGGTAGTGATTGACGCCTGTTGAGGGGAGTCTGTTCCAAGTTGGTAAACCAACTTTCTAGGTTCAGTCGTTAAAAGTAGTGAGTGCTGTAGGTTAGGCATTACGCAGAGTCCCAGTCAATAGTGTGGTTCGTACGTCGGTGACGTTTAGCAACGTAATTGGTGACATCACCTTTCCTCGTCGCTCGTTTGTGTTCGGTCAGTCTAGTTGTGAGGTTTCTGCCAGTCTCACCAATGTGGGAGGCGTGGCAGTCGGAGCAATTAATCTTATACACTGCTCTCTGTCTGTTCCCCGGTTCGTCTTTGTCTTTGACGTTCAAGTCAGTAACTGGCGTAGTGTGGTGATAGGTTTGTGAGCGACGCGGATATTGAATGGTTGTAGGATGTGCGAGATGTTCTCATGCAGATATGCCCTTAATGTACAGTATAGTTGCTGTAGTCGCACGAGATGTGTTGTCGTTAGCTTCGGTAGTAGTAGTAGGTCGGTGAGTGTTACGTTGCATGAAGTCTTCGTTGTAATTGTTCCTAGAAAAACACGGTCAAGGTACTTGTACGTCGGATAAGCTGTCTGTCGTGTTGCATACTAGTTGCGCTTGTCGCGTAAGAGTCCTAATAGTTGTGGCTTTGTGTGATGTCGAACTATAGGATGACTCGTCCAGTAATCTGTCGGTATGTGTCGGTTTCCTATAAACAGTTGTCTGAAGTGAGTTGTCGTCACGGCTTACCGGGCAGTTTTAGACAAGGTAGTTTGCCATTTTCTGCGACCTCTCTAGTAAACTGCATGTCAGTGTTTTATTCGTTAAGGAGGTGGTGGAATGCGTCGATTTCGTCGTGTCGTACGGCGGTGAAAGTATCGTCGGCGTAGCGTAAAGGCGCTTTCCTCAATGTTCTGCATCTCAATTTCTGCTACAAAAACAGAAACTGGAGACCCAATAGCTGTACCGTGTAACTGTTTGTAGTGTTTACCGTTGTACTGAAAATAAGTTGACGTAAGGCAAAGGTTTAGTAAGTCCATAATGTCCTCTGTCGGTAGCAGTAGAGGGTCGGTAGATTGTAGGATTGCAGTCTCAGTACATTGTAGTGCCAGTTGAAGTGGAATACTTGTAAAAAGCGATTTCACATTAAATGACACTATTTTGTAGTCGTCAGGTATCTGTACAGTCTTAGTGGCGTTAATGAAGTCCTCGGTGGATTGTAGTTTACGTCTGGATTTGTCGGTGAGCGGTTGTAGTATTGTTGTCAGGTACTTGGACATTTGGTATGTCGGAGAACCCTAGAAAGAAACAATGGGTCGAATTGGGAAACCAGGTTTGTGTAGTTTCGACAGACCGTAAAGTTTCGGTGGCTGTGGTACTGAGTACCTGAGTCGATAGTAGTGTTGGGTGTCAATGGCGTTTGTCTTCTTGAGTGTCAGTAATGTGCTGTTAAGTTTGCATTGAAGCGCAGGAGTTGGGTCACTTTTGAGTTCTTCGTAGGTTTTGTCCTTGTCGTTTTCAGTCGTTTAAGGGCATGTTGTTCGTCTTTAGTCAAGTTGCTACCATTTTGTGACGCTGATTGTATAGTGGAAGCAATTCCACATCTGGTGTTATCCTTAGTAGACTCAGATAGCTCTCTTTGCCGAGACAGAGCCGCTTCAACAATAGCCTCGGTCGGTATCCCCTTCGGTGTAACTGAGTGTTTCAGTCCGTATGACAGTGCGCGAGTTTCATTCTTGTCTAAGGGATGGGAAGAGATGTTCCTTACCCAGTTGTCGTCCGGTCTACTTCGTCTCTATTCTTTGTTGCGTAAAAGTCGTGTCAGTTTCTGTTGATGCCCACTACGGGAGCATTCAATCGCTTTGTTGGCTCGTTTGTCGGCAATAGTCGTAACAGTGTCAAGTAATTCAGTAGGTATCAGTTGTTTCAGTTTGTCGTGTAGTTGTTGTGTCTTTTTTTTGTAGCGTTTGAGGCTTCTGTGGCAATCATTTATCCGCGCTTTGACCAGTCGTCTGCAGGTGGCCTTGACGATCTGGATGGCCTCCAATGTTTTCAACGGGGACTTAAGTTTGAGCCCGGCCGGAACAAGGCCGTGATCTTTACAGCGGTGATAAAACCAGAGCTTTTGTCGTATTCGTCTGACAGTGTTTGCGTAGGTGATGTAGTCGTTCGTAAGTCTTTCGCTCTGTCGTCCAAGTGAACGTAGTACAGTAAATGGTTTCAACCCAGGGGTGACATGTAATAGCGTTTGGTGCTCTTTTTTCTTTCGTTTTATAAATCTCGACTTCGTCTGGGTAACTCAATATTCAAAAACTTCTTAGTCAAAATCCAGTCCGCCCAGTCACACTTCATACTTGGTGAAATACGCGTGCAAGTGATTTTCAGGGAATAATCTTTGTATTTTAAATTCCACTTAATTCAGTTTTTAAGGACTTTGATATCTCTGTGTTTCCTAACTTACCTACTAAAGGAGCATCCTTCATATCCACTTTTTTCTCATCAGAAGCAGCTTTACTTTTGTCTGTCAATGTAATTACAACGAAATGGTTTTCATTCTTTTTTGTGTCATCAACTGATCGAGGGGACAACTCAACCCAACTCCCCAGCTAGGACCACCTGGGTCATGAAACAGTAAATTATAGGGAGTCCATTAAAATATATACTTATTATGAATATGTTTGATTTTAACCCAAGTCAGTCCTATTTACCTGCTATGAACAAAGAAGCACTACAATCCACTCCGTTATCGCTTGAGGAAGCTTCACTTTTGTCTGCCGCTGAAATTATGACCAAAAGTTGTATCTAATATAAGTTCAGTTAAATGCGTTCTTGCTTAAGTTTAGTTTAATGCATCTGCAAGGTCTGTTGTCCATTTAAGTTTAGCTCAGGTTAGTTAAGTATAAGTTTTCGTTTAGGCGGGGGCACATAGAGGAAGGAGTGTTATTAGTTTTGTTAAGTATAAATTTACGTCTAGTTTGTCACAACACATCAAATAAAAGATATCTGGCGTATGGTCAAGTACCCATATCAGACATGGAACCCATTGAAGTGGTATCCTATGGGCGGGGAAATTACAAACAAGTGAGGAGTGCCGCGAGTATTTAGACCTGCTGGACCAGGAAAAATTTCAAAATGATAAGTTAATTAACAATATATTCAATAATTTCTGTCCATCATGGGCGCAAACTCTGCACAAGTTAACAATTTCTGAAAAGTATTTAACTGCTTTTCTCACCTAATGAACTATTGTCAGTCAAGTCCTGGTTTCCTTCGGCTGCTTCAACTTGCGCCTCTTTGGTAACTCAAAAAAACAAAGAATATTAGTCGTCATAAAACTGGAATATTTGAAAAGCTTTTCTATTAATTTTCACCATCCTCTGAAATTTTTGTTAGGGTTTTCCCCCTAGCATCGCAGTATGAAAGACTAAAATAACTTTAGAAACTGAAAAATATCAATTTCTCTGTTATTGTGTAGCTTACGGCTCTGAAAGAATCTATCTTATATATTAATTATCTTTCTATCCTAAATATTAACCCCACAAAAAAAGGCATCAGTCCCTCCTCAATCTTCGAAAAACTTTCTTGATTTGCAACGTGTTTCTCGGTGTGTAATTGACGCTTAACTTTTAACACGCACTCTGTGTTTGCTGTAATCACTTGTACCTGTTGATTTGCCATCATCGTCGTTTGACTCCTTCTTGAATCCAGATAGACCTTGGAATGGTAAAAAAGAATATTTTGCTTTAAGCAAGGAAAATTTTTAGCCGTAGTGATTCAGTTGTTTGCGTTTAACTTATTTTCATAGGTCTTTTTTCACTCACAAACTTGAAAAGTGCCAGTCATTTACTGTTTTATCTCTCTCACCTGATAAAAACTCATCCTCCAAATTCACCTTTTCTTGGTTTGCTGAATCTTTCCCTTCCGAAGAAGCTAAAAATTGGGAAAGAATCAAACATATTGGTTTGTGCTCTGGACTTTCCATTAAACAATGAAGAATAATTTATTTATAAAAATTAATCTCCCTTCTTATCATAGAACGTCAAATATGATCAAGACAAGAAATTGCACCCCTTTTTTCACCCCTGTTTGTTTGTGATTATTTCTTTTCATTGCTGCCAAGTTCTCGAGCTTTAGATCATTGAATTAGATGTGGCTACCTATTAATTCTTTTCAAAAACATAATTCAATCAATAAACTAGACTTATGATTACAATATACTTCTATACTATTTACGGCTTTATTCTGTACTTGCGGAACGGCCGATCTCTAAATCTTTTATTTTTCCAAATGATGAAACTTGAATTTTCCTCAAGTCGAAAATTCCGAAAAAAAGAAGGGTATGAATGATCGTCATCACTGTCTTCACGGTCATCAACATCATCATATTAATGCCACTCTTTACGTTTTCATTGTCTTAAATTCTTTTACTTTTCCTAGGACCACTAGGGTCATGTAACAATTAATTATTTAGAGTCCATTAGAGATATTCTCCTCCTTTGAATGTGTTTGATTTCAAATCAAGTCAGTCATACTTACCTGCTATGGACAAAGAAGCATTTAAATCCACTCCGTTATCACTTGAGGTAACTTCGCTTTTGTCTGCCTCTGAAATTATAATCAAAAGTTGTATCTCATCTGAGTTGAGTTAAATGCGTTTTGGTACAGTTTAGTTTAGTGCATCTGAAAGGTCTGTTCTCTATTTTAGTTTAGCTCAGGTTAGCTAAGTATAAGTTTTCGTTTAGGCGGGGGTACATAGAGGAAGGAGTGTTAATAGTTTAGTTGAGTATAAATTTACGTCTAGTTTGTCACCAAAAAGATATCTGGCCTATGATCAAGTACACATATCAGACATTGAACTTGTCACACCTATTCAAATGGTATCTTATGGGCGGAGAAATAACAACGACAAAACAAGTGAGGAGTGCCGCGAGTATTTAGACCTACTCGACCATGAAAAATTTTACAATGATAAGTTGAATAACAACATATTGAATAATTTCTGTCCATCATCAGGGTAAGCTCTGTTCTGTTATTATTGCACAAGTCAACAATTTCTGAAAAGCATTTAACTGTTTTTCTCACCAAATGAACTGTTGTCAGGCAAGTCCTGGTTTCCCTCGGCTGCTTCAACTTGCGCCTCTTTGGTGACTCAAAAAAACAAAGAATATCATTGATCATAAAAACTTGAATATTTGAAGAGCTTTTCTATTGATTTCCACCATCCTCTGATATTTTAATTGGGGTTTTTCCCTTAATATCGCAATATGAAAGAGTAAAATAACTTCAGAAACTGAAACATATATTTTTTTCCCGTTATTGTGTAGCTTACGACTGTGAAACAATCTCTTGGTTTTTTCTGTCTTAATATTAACCCACAGAAAATTATTCAGTCAGTTTTCAATCTTTAAACGCTTAATTGCCTTGAAACGTTTCATTTGAAATAACTACAACTGTCCTTTTGGTAAAAAGTTTTCTGGAGTGAATTTCCACACCACTTGTCTCTCAACGGCTTCTTAGCAGCGTAAACATTTAAGATCAAGTAACAAGGTGCGAGGAAAACAATGAAATTGTTTAATATTACGAGTACTTGTAAACCATCATAGATTGGTTTGAAGTTACGGAAACTATGCAGACCAATGCCACAATTGAAATATGATTATTTTGCTCAGTTTTAAACAAAAACGATTCCAGGGTTTTTTTTGGATAATCTTCCTACAGATGTAAGCTTTCAAACTGTCTGAGTGTTACACTTATTATTTATACCTATTAATTTGTTATCATTGCCATCTGATTCCTTCTTTAATGCAATTTGACCTCGAATTATGAAAGAAAGAACATTTCCCTTTGAACTAAGAACACTTTTAGTTAATGATCCATTGTTTATTTCAATGTTTATTTCATGACGTTTGTTGTGCTCAATGCCCACTGACTTAATTTATTGCTATCTACTTGGTGAAAACATTATTTGATGAAAAAAACCTAAAGCTGCAGACTGGCCCTCTGGGGAAGCTCAGTTGGACTTTCTAATCTGAATAGACATCTCTAATTTGTTAGCATGTCTTTGTCATGGAAAACGGCTTTATGAAATTGAACGCGCGAAGGAATTTTTCGTGCAAGTGTTGCTTGCCTAAAAATTTTTCGGTGGTTTTAAAAATGGAAACAGAATTCAAACCCTTACTGAGCACAGATTTCTGAATTAGATAGTGGAAGATTTTCTGGAATGGTGACGACAGTTTTGAGGCTTTCAGGTAATAAGTGAGGACCGGTAAGTTGGTCAAATTTTTGGGCCATAATTTGGTGCAAATGGTTAAAAACACTGACTTTTGGTGACGATATTGCTTGGAATGAGAGAAAGAGGATGTATAAAAAGTTAGAGTGAAAACCCCTAGGGTTGGATCAAGAAGATCTTAGTATGTTTAATGATATAATTTACTCCGTGTGTTGACGAACTCTTCCATTGCGAGCTCTTGTGTTATGGCACATACAAAAAAGCTGATCAACAATCAATTTTTTACCTGATGAGTTGTTGAAAGGAAAGTCCTCGTTTTCTTCAGCTGCCTCAGCTTGTGTCCCTATGATAACTAAAATGAAACGGGTGATGATGATAATATAATCAGTTGTGACCTGTAATTAATGGAGTAAGTTTCTAAAGGAACTGTGGTGCTACGTCGGTGCAAGAGTATAACAGGGTAATTTGGTATCATCAGCTGAGTTGATAACGTAAATTGACCACTGTTTCAAGAGTCAAAGCTGACGTTTCGAGAGTTAGCCGTTCGTCAGAGCAACCGTGACCTGTCATAGCTTTTTGGTGTTACCCTCTTTCTCTTGATTTTTACTCTTCTGTTGGGAAGAATCAGCCTTAAGTAGGTAATCCAGCTTCCGAAAGAGTCTTGGAGAGTCCCAGGCAATATTGTGGTTCATTAGTCGCCGATGTTCAGAAATGTGATTGTTGACATCACCATTTCTCATTGCCGATCTTTAAAACTGCTCCTTGATAGTTTTGTTCGTAAATAAATGTTCTCTTGAGTTTTTACGCATTTCGCCTCTGTTTTGGTGCCGAAAATCTTGGTTAAGAACGCCTGCCAGTCTTTTGCAGAAAAAAAAAGATATGCGCATATTTTACTTAGAACGGTTCAGCATCTTTTAGACTCAGTAGCCTTAATTTTGTATGTTGAAGAAATGACAGGGGAAAAACTTCACACTTTTGAGTTTTGTCACGTATTGTGTCTTCTATAATTTCCTCGTCTGCCCTTTTTTTTATCGTGATAGATGAAAAGCCATTCCACCACTCACAGGTACAATTCTTGCTCTAAACTTGTGACCGTGGAATTGATAAATGGGCTGTTAGACTGTCTAAATACCAAGATTACTCGGTTTGCTCACCATTGTTTGCAAATCTCGGTTCGAGATGTAGTATCATATCGTTATATTCATATGAAAAATCTGTTAAGGCCTCACTTTTTCCCTCACTTGGTGAACCGTTGTCAGCAGTAGCCAGGTTTTCATCAGCTTCCATGTTGTCCTCTTTTCCAACTGAAATACCAATACACAGTAATATTTAAAACGCTCAATATCTGTGATGATCTCTGACGATGACCAAGATTTATATTTCGATTTGTATTCAGACTTAAATTCAGGCATATATTCATTCAGTGTTATATTGATCTCTTCTACCTTTTGGTTTGCTTCCATCACCATCTGATTCCTTCTTGGATATAAAATGATCTTGAAATAGCAACGAAGACAAATTTACATGAGCAAAGAACACTTTCAGGGTGCAGTTTGTTCGACGGTGTGTTTGATTTTATCGCGCGTGTTGTATTCAGTGGTTACAAACTTAAATCACCCATCTCTTTTCTGTTTTATTTCTCTCACCTGAAGAATGTTTATCATCCAAAGCCAGGTTTTCTTGGATTGCTTTAACTTTATCCTCTGACGTACCTAAAAAATAGAAAATAGTTAAACATATTGGGTTGAGCTTTGGAAACTGTTTGAAGGATCATAATTTGCTAGAAAGCAACTAACAGATACGTTTATAAATACAATACATCAAGAACAGTGAATGTAGTCTTTTTGGCCCAAGGTTTTCCTATTGTTGCTTTTTATTGCTGTTAAGCATTAAAATAGATGCTGCTGTTTATTGATTGAAGAAACCAACGCTCACTCAATAAATCAGCCATTATAACCATAAATGCACACCAAGAGATGGTATAATCCTTTACCTTTTGAACTCTCGATCTCTAAATCCTTTGATTTTTCAGAGAAAAGGACTTGACCTTTCTCCTGGTCTAAAAGTATAATAAACAGATTGTTTAAATGCTCATCATCACAATTATCGTTGTTGCTATTCATCAGTTCATTTACTGTTTTATCTCTCTCACCTGATGAAAGCTCATCCTCCAAATTCACCTTTTCTTGGTTTGCTGAATCTTTCCCTCCCGAAGTATCTAAAAATTAGGAAAGAATCAAACATATTGGGTTGTGCTTTGGACTTTTCCTTTAAACAATGAAGAATAATACATTTATAGAAATTAACCTCCTTTTATAGAACGTCAAATACGATCACCCCTATTTGTTCGTGATTGTTACTTTTTATTGCTGATGAGTTCTCAAGCATTAGATCACTGAATTAGATGTGGCTGCCTATTAATTCATTTCAAACCAAAATTTAATTAATAAACCAGATTTATGATTACAATATACTTCCATACTATGTACAGTTTTGTTCTGTACTTGCGGAACTGCCGATCTAAAATTTCTCCAAGTCGAAAATTAAAAAAAAAAAGGGGTTTGAATGATCGTCATCACTGTATTCACGGTCATCAACATCATCATATTATGGCTACTATTTATGTTTTTATTATCTTAGATTCTGTCTACTTTTCCCAGGTAGGACCACGTAGGTCATGTAACAATTTACTGTATGGAGTCTATTAGAGATTTTCTCCTATGATGAATATGTTTGATCTTAACCCAAGTCAGTCCTACTTGCCTGCTACGGACAACGAAGCTTTAAAACCCACTCCGTTAGCACTTGAGGTAGCTTCACTTTTGGTTGCCCCTGAAATTATGACCAAAAGTTGTATCTCATCTAAAGCGTTCTTGGTTAAGCTTAGTTCAGTGCACCTAAAAGGTCGGTTGTCTATCTAAGTTTAGCTCAGTTTAGTTAAGTATAAGTTTTCGTTTAGGCGGGGGCAGATAAAGGAAGGAGTGTTAATAGTTTAGTTGAGTAAAAATTTACGTCCATCAAATGAAATGATATCTGGCCTATGATCAAGTACACATATAAGACATTGAACTTGTCACACTTATTCAAATGACATCTTATGGGCGGGGAAATAACAACGACAACCATGTGAGGAGTGCCGCGAGTATTTAGACCTAATGGATCAGGGAAAATTTTAGAAGGATAAGTTAATTAACAACATATTTAATAATTACTGTCTATCATCGGGGTAAACTCTGTTCTGTATTGTATTGTATTGTACAAGTCAACAATTTCTGAAAAGCATTTAACTGTTTTTGTCACCTAATGAACTGTTGCCGGGCAAGTCCTGGTTTCCTTCGGCTGCTTCAACTTGTGCCTCTTTGGTAACTCAAAAAAACAAAGAATATCAATGCTCATGAAAATGAAATACTTAAACAGCTTTTTTATTGATTTCCACCATCCTCTGATAATTTTATTGGGGTTTTTCCCTTAATATCGCAATATAAAAGACTAAAATAGCTTTAGAAACTGAAACATTTAAATTTCCCCGTAATTGTGTGGCTTACGACTATGAAAGAATCTCTTGGTTATTTCTGTCTTAATATAAACCCACAGAAAATTACTCATTCTGTCAGTTTTAAATCTTTAAACGCTCAATTGTCTTGAAACGTTTCATTTGAAATAACTACAACTGTCCTTTTGGTAAAAAGTTTCCTTAAGTGAAGTTCTACAACACTTGTCTCTCAACGGCTTCTTAGCCGCGTAAACATTTAAGATCAAGTAACAAGGTGCGAGGAAAACAATGAAATTGTTTAACGTTACAAGTTCTTGTAAACAATCATTGATTGCTTTGAAATCACGGAAACTATGCAGACCAATGCCACAATTGAAATATGATTATTTTGCTCAGTTTTAAACAAAAACGATTCCAGGGTTTTTTTTTGGATAATCTTCCTACAGACGTAGGCTTAAAAACTGTCCGAGTGTTACACTTACTACTTATACCTATCAATTTGTCATCAGTGCCATCTGATTCCTTCTTTAATGCAATTTGGCCTTGAATTATGAAAGAAAAACATTTCCCTTTGAACTAAGAAAATTTTTAGTTAATGATCCTTTGTTTGTTTATTTCAATGTTTGTTTCATGACGTTTTTTGTACTCAATGCTCACTGACTTCGTTTATTGCTATCTACTGAGTGAAAACATCATTTGATGAAAAAAATTAATAAATGCGGACTGACTCACTGGGGGAGTTCAGTTAAACTTTCTAATCTTATTGGACTTTTCTAATACGTTAGAATCATCCTCTTTTTAAAAAATTCGTCGGTGGTTTTAAAAATGGTAACAAAATTTAAGCTCTTACTGAGGACGGATTTGTAGCTCTGGGTCGGATAGTGGAAGATTTTCTGGAATGGTGACGACAGTTTTGAGACTTTCAGGTGATGAGCGAGGACCCATAAGTTGGTCAAGTTTTTGGGCCATTATTTGATGCTAATGGTTAAAAACACTGAATTTGGTGACGATATTGATTGGAATGAGAGAAAGAAGTTCCATAAAAATTGGAAGCGAAAACCCTTAGAATTGGATTAAGAAAGTCTCAGTAAGTTTAATGAAATAATTTACCCTGTTTGTTGAGAAACTCTTCTAATGCGACCTCTTGTGTTATGGCAATTACAAAAAAGCTGATCAACAATCAATTTCTCACCTGATGAGTTGTTGAAAGGAAAATTCTCGTCTCCTTCAGCTGCCTCAACTTGTGTCTCTGTGATAACTAAAATGAAACGCATGATGATAACAATATAATTAGTTGTGACCTGTAATTAAGGGGGTAGGTAGTCAAAAGAACTGTGGTGCTGCATCGGTGAGAGAGTATAACAGGGTAATTTGGTATCATCAGCTGAGTTGATGACGTAAATTGACGACCGTTTCAAGAGTTAAAGCTGACGTTTCGAGCGTTAGCCCTTCGTCAGAGCAACCGTGACCTGTCATGGTCTTTTGTGTTCCCCTCACTCTCTTGATTTTTATTCTTCTATTGGGAAGAATCTGCCTTAAGTAAGTAATTCAGCTTCCGAAAGTCAGTCGTATAACTTAATTCATGCTAAAGGTTAAACATCTTTTAAAGTCCCAAAAAATATTGTGGTTAGTTAGGGGACGATGTTCAGAAATGTGATTGTTGACATGACCATTTCTCACGGCCGATCTTTTAAACTTCTCCTTGTTAGTTTTGCTCGTAATCAAATGTTCTCTTGAGTTTTTATGGGTTTCGCCTTCGTCTCGGTGCCGATATATTTTACTTAAAACGGCGCAGTATCTTTTTAGACTCAGTAGCCTTAATTTTGTCTGTAAAAGAAATGATAGGGAAAAAAACTTCACACTTTTGAGTTTTGTCGCGTATTGTGTCTTTCGTATGGCCTTTTTTTACATGGTGATAGATAAAAAGCCTCTCCACCACTCATAGGTACAATTCTTTCTCTAAACTTTTAATAGTGCGATTGATAACTGGGCTGTCAGACTGTCGAAATACCAAGATTATTCGGTTTGATTATTATACTTTACAAATCTCGGTTCGAGTTGTAGTATCATACTGTTATAATCATAAAAAAATCTGATAAGTCATCACTTTTCCTCACCTAGAGAACTGTTGTTAGCAGCAGCAAGGTTTTCATCAGCTGCCATGTTGTCCTCTTTTCCAACTGAAATACCAAAACAAATTAACAGTTAAAACACTCCCGATCTGTGATGACTTTTGTTTTTCAACCTCTAATACATACCAAGATTTAGATCTAGATTTAATCTCGGACTTAGGCTCACATTCATTCAGTTTTACATTGATCTCTTGTACCTTTTGGTTTGCCTCCATCATCAACTGATTCCTTCTTGGACGTAAAATGATCTTGAAATAACAAAGAACACAAATGTTACTTGAGCAAAGAACACTTTCAGTGTTCAGTTTGTTCGTGTGTTTGATTTTATCGCGCGTGTTGTACTCAGTCAAACTAAAATCACTATTATCCCTTGTCTGTTTTATTTCTCTCACCTGAAGAAAGTTTATCATCCAAATCAAGTTTTTCTTGGATTGCTTTAACTCTATCATCTGACGTACCAAAAAAAATAGAAAATATTTAAACATATTAGGTTGTGCTTTGGAAACTGTTTGGAAAGAATGAAGGATAATAAATTTTTAGAAAGCAACCACCAGACACGTTTATAAATACAATACATCAAGAACAATGAATGTAGTCTTTTTGGCCCAAGGTTTTCCCATTGTTGCTTTTCATTGCTTTTAAGCATTAAAATAGATGCTCCTGTTTATTGACTTAGAGCAACCAACGCTCCCTCAATAAATCAGCCATTATAACCATAAATGCACACCAAGATGGTATAATTCTTTACCTGTTGAACTCCCGATCTCTAAATCCTTTGATTTTCCAGAGGATAGGACTTGACTTTTCTCCTGGTCTAAAAGTATAAAAAACAGATCGTTTAAATGCTCATCATCACAATTATCATTGTTGCTATTCATCAACTGTGCTATAATTATTATCATTAATATTATCAGAATTGTTCTTGATAAATTTGACAGGATAATAAAAGTCTTAGAATAATGAATGTTACAAAAGGAAACCATTTACGGTCAATTCGAATTTTCGTAATAGCCTAGTCGAAAACTTCCCGTTAGACTATCAAAATAGATAAATATTTGCTCATTAAAAGAAAAAAGAAATTCCTGTTGCGAATTGTGGTAAAACGATCGGCGCTAAACACGTTTCACCATTTTTCTTCTGTTTGCTAATGCTTTGTCTGCAAAGGCCGTGGTTTTCTCCTGCTCCTAACTTAACTTGCGCCTCTTCAGCTAAACCAAACAGCAATTAGTATAACTGGTATCCAAATTACAACATTCAGCCCTTTTTTTTATTATTCTTGATCCTCCTGTCTATTTGGGAGTTTTTCCCTATTTCAATTACAAAGACAAAATAAATTTTGAAACAAAAAAAAAAACATGTACGAACAAATGTTTTAAATAACAACTGCTATTATGAGTCTGGGAAATCATTCTTCTCTTATGCAGTCAGAACATTATTGGAGGTACAGTTCGTCCTGTCGGTGGGAGAGTATAACAGGGTAATTAACTGAGTTGATAACGTAAATTAGCAACCGTAAAGAGTTTTAAAGCTTACATTTCGAGCATTAGCCCCTAGCCAGAGCAAATGGCTCTGATTCACTATCAACTCAGTTTATAGTTGACAAAATTTCAGTACTAGTTGTCTTGTCTGCTCTAATTACTTGTACCTGTTGATTTTCCATCATCGTCATCTGACTCCTTCTTGAATCCAAACTGACCTTGGAATGGTAAAGAAGAATATTTTATTTTAAGTAAAGGAAACATTTAGCCGTTATGATTCAGTTGCTTGTGTTTCATTTATTTTCATAGGTCTTTTTTCATTCACAAACTTGAGAAGTGCAATTCATTTGCTGTCTTATCTCTCTCACCTGATAAAAGCTCATCCCCCAAATTAACTTTTTCTTGGTTTGCTGAATCTTTCCCTTCCGAAGTAGCTAAAAATTAGGAAAGAATCAAATATATTGGGTTGTGCTTTGTAATTTTTCTTTAAACAATGAAGGATAATACATTTATAGAAATTAACCTCACTACTTTATATAGAACGTCAAATATGATCAAGAATAATAATTGCACCCTTTTCACCCCTGTTTGTCCATGATTATTACATTTTATTGCTGTTGAGTTATCAAGCATTAGATCATTGAATTAGATGTGGCTGCCTATTGATTCATTTCGAACCGAAATTTAATTAATGAACCAGACTTAAGATTACAATATATTTTATACCATTTACAGTTTTGTTCTGTACTTGGGGAACTGCCGATCTCAAAATCTTTTCTTTTTTCAAATGATGAAACCTAAATTTACTCAAGTCGAAAATTAAAAAAAGGGGCTTGAATGATCGTCATCACTGTCTTCGCGGTCGTCAACATCATCATGTTATGGCTACTATTTTTTTTTTCAGTATCTTAGATTCTGTTTACCTCTCCCACGACCACCAGGGTCATGTAACCATTAATTACATGGAGTCCATTAGAGATATATTCCTATTATGAATATGTTTGATTTTAACCCAAGTCAGTCCAACTTACCTGCTACGGACAAAGAAGCATTAAAATCCACCCTGTTATCACTTGAGGTAGCGTCACTTTTGTCTGCCCCTGAAATTACGATGAAAAGTTGTATCTCATCGAAGTTGAGTTAAATGCAGTTTGTAAGCCTTCAGATGTAGGCTTGCAAACTGTCTGAGTGTTAGTGCCATCTGATTCCCTCATCATTGCAATTTGGCCTTGAATTGTGTGAAGAAAAAACATTTACCTTTTAACTAAGAACACTTGTAGTTAATGTGATCTATTTTTTGTTTATTTCAATGTTTGTTTCATAGCGTTTGTTGTACTCAATGCCCACTGACTTAATTTATTGCTGTCTCCTTTTTTTTTCTTTGTTCCTCTCACCTGAAGAAAGCTCATCACCAAAATCCAGTTTTACTTGGATTCCTGAAACTTTATCTCCTTACGAGTCCAATACATAGAAATGAATCATTTAGCTTGGGTTGTGATTGGGAAAATGTTTCCAAATCAGGTTAGTGCGGAAGGATAATGAACTGGTAAAATGGAAACACCCGACCTCGCTTACAGCGTCTAATATACATTTTGGCCTTAGTTTTGTTTAGTTACTTTTGCTTTTGTTGAGTTCTCAAGCTTTAAAGCATCAAACCAGATGCGACTGAGTATTGACTCAAACAAGCATTTATTCAAACTGGCATTTATATAGTTACAGTATCCTACTATACTATCCTCATTGTTCAATCCTTTACCTGTTGAAGAGTCAATCTCTGACTCCTTTATCTTTCCTGCTGATAAATCTTCATCTTTTCCCTCGTCTAAAAAATGACAAGAAAGGCGGCTTTAGTGATCGTCATTACCATCGGTATCGTCGTAACTATTATCATTGTGATGATGATTATTATTATTATTATCATTGTCATTATCAGTACTGTTGTCATCATCGTCATCATCATCTTCGTCACTGTTATCATTAATTATTATCATAATTATTATCGTTATTATTATTAGACTTAAGATATCGGTCCCAGGATCACCCAGGTGGTGTTACACCAGTTTATTGTGTGTGGTCTCTTGTAGAAAACTTGATTGTTGGACTAACAAGATAATTAAGTAGTTGTCCATCATAAGGACAAACCTCTGATGTGAGGTATAGTATAAAAATCCAAACCAAAAACCTAACAGACATCGAATTGTTCTTTTTCTCCTTTACCTGATGAGCTGTGGTCAAGATGGTCTTGTTTTCCATCGGCTGCTTCAACTTTTGCTTCTGTGGTAACTCAAAATAACAAAGAGTGTTGTAATGTAAAGTCATTTGTAGTGAAAATTCGAAAAATTTTTGTTTTCTCTGCTGAAGATATTTGTGGGTTTTTCCCTGGACGTTTCCATTTTAATACTAAAATAATGAAAGAGACTGAAAAGCTAAAAATGTCAAAATTTTCCCTAACTCGTTTTTGCTATTTGGAGCTCACCGAATAATTCTTTTTCGAATTTCGGTACAAATATTGAACAAATAAAACTAACTCAGTCCTTTCAGTCTGTTTCTGACGGTCTACTGACCTCTTTGCATCGCAAAGTTTTTGACGAATCAATCCAAATAATGCAATTTGCTGTTCAAAACTGGACAGTGTCAAGTTCTGCTGCTCTCTTAACAATAGACTTATATAGTTTTCAAGACATAGATAGATGAAAACACAAGTGTTAGTGAAGTCTACTTTGCTATTTGAACACTTAATTACCGGAAACTTGTTATCATTGAAAAAGTGCAAAAAATTATTTCCTGGCGCAACAAGACTAAAAATTTTTCGTTTTAATAAATTAAAAACAGTTAGTTTGGTTGTTTTGTTCATATCGTGAAAAAGTGGAAGTAATTCATCATTCATCATGGTGAATGCCATGAAGTGTAATTATATGTCTCACGATGTAGCCAGTTCCAATACATATTATTTCTACAGTTGTTAAGAAACGCTCACTTATTCGCGAAATTTATCAGAAAACTTATTTAAGGTACAGATTCATACACATTTAACTCACACTTGCTACTTATACCTGTTGATTTGAAACCAGCGACATCAGACTCCTTCTTGAATACAACTTGACATTTCTCAATGTCTAAGGATACTAAGCAAAACAATTTTTTCATTTTGAGTTCAGAATGTAAAGTACACTAACTCGACTCGCTTACTGCGATTTGATTGTTTCTTTTTGCTTCTTAATCGATGATCAGTTGTTTGTTTATTTTCATACGCTTCTTGCTCCAGGTCACTTTCCTTCTTAAAAATCTTACAAACTCGAGAATTGTAATTTATTTGCTGTTTTGTTTCCCTCACCTGAAGAAAGCTCGTCATCCAAATCCAGTTTTTCTTGGATTTCCGGGACGCTACTTTCTGACATACCTAAAATAGAAGACACCTCAGTGTTAGCGTGACTCTTCTGCAAATGAAACTGTGAATGCGACTGCTTCAAGACTCTTTTGGCTCGAAAAACAAAGATGATCTGAAGGTTTAAAATGTTGCAGACTTATTATCATTATTATCTTCGACACGTTCCTTAAGGCACACACTGTTTAGGCAACTCAAATTTGTATTTTCAAAATCTTTTTTTTTTATTCGAGAGTCATCAACCGTTTTTGGTTTATTTAATTTTACCAGTATTTTTATTATTCTTATTGCGAACTCCTCTGGAAAAATCTAAATCTGTCGTTGGTTTGTCTCACATTCTTTACATGTAGCTGAAATTTAAATCGATTTGGAATTTGGTAAATGAATAAAGTGGGTAACTTTCTAAAGAAACTGTGGTGCTGCGTCGTTGGGAGAGTATAACAAGGTAATTTAGTTTTATCAACTGAGTCAATAACGGAAATTGGACACCTAGTTATCAACTCGGTTGATAATATTAAATTACCCCGGAACTTGATAACTCACTTTAATTGAAGAGGACAATATGTATTTCAGGTGGTTAATTTAACTTCAAGTGTAACGGGGAGTAAACAGAGAACAACGCACGACAACAACAGAATTACCGTGGAAAGTTACTAGGAAGATCAAAACACATTCTCAGGATTCGAAAAAGAAATTTATAACGAAAGTTGTGACCTCACTGTTCAAAGTTCTATTCTATGAATCAAAGCTTTTCAATGCAGCCCATAAATTTTGCAAAACTAATACTGGTTAAGTCCAATATTTTTATTTGTTTGTTTCATGGTTTTTTTTTTCTTAACTGAATAATGCCGAAGTGTGGTTCGCCGGCGGGCGTTACCATGAGTTTTTTAATTCTGTCGATAATGAAACCTCATCGGTAGTTACTGTCTATGATTTTCACGAAGATGGGTAAAAAAAACTAAAAACGAATGGTACACTTTCCAAATGTATCGGATAATTAAGCGAAGAAATTCCGTATGGTGTCAAGGCAGATTTAATTACAATGCACCTGCTTTTTATGTAATGTACATTGCGCATCGTAAATTCATATAAAAAAACAAAAACAAAACAACCAAACAAAAACAATACAGCAGACAAATGTATCTTTCTGCGTTATTACTATCAGGATTAAAATCGACTCTAATGGCCGCTTAATTTATTGTCAGAGAAGTCAATACCCTGAACCACAGATAGTTTTTACCACGACCTTTTTTTTCCCTTAATTTGTAGATGTTCATGTATTTCCCATAAAAAAAAGCTGCGAAGATGTCAACATTGTAGTAATGGACTTTCGGAGGATAAATCTTGAAACTTATAATTTCTTTTCCATTTTTCAATGGCTACACCCTGGTAGAAATTCATCTTTATTCTCGTTAAAAATTAAATGAATTTGTCCGTCTTTCCCCTGAGTGTATGCTACAATTTGTTGAAATATGTTTTCTCTCACCTGAGGAACTCTCGCTCTTCAGACCTAGTTCTTCTTTTGATTGCAAAACTTTATCTTCAGCCATAACTAAGAATAAAACAGAACCAAACCGGTTTGCTTTGTGTCACTGATATTCGTTTAAAAACGATTCTTAATGCAACTGTAAAACTGGAAAACATATCACGGTCAAAAAAAACCTTCGGGAAAATTTCAAATGTATCCTTTAATTGGTGATTAACCTAAACCTTCTGGGAAAATAATCAGGATAGATATCAAAATATTTTGTTGGACCCACTGAGACTGAACATGAAGTCCCTAGCTTCAGAATGACGAATCTTCGAATTTCAGTTTCCCAGTAGCGCTCTAACTTGCGACCGTCTCGTTCGCCATGGTGAGTAGAATAAAGAATAACTTTAAATTGGGCACCTGAATTTGCACGTATGGTCGTCAGTTTTTCTATTTGTGTTCCAATATATTTAACGCACTTGTTTGTTGGATAACGCCAAAATCAATGCACTAAAACTAAATTCTTACCTCAATCTCAAAGAAAAAAATGCTTGGAAAAATATATCCGTGATCAAACTTTCTCTAGCTGCTGATTCTAGATGAAACTCTAAAATGAACATGTAACATGCACAGTGTTCTTGTACAGACAGGCAGTTATATATATATGGAGATTGCATGTCATTTGAAGAAAATAGAGCAAGAAACGGAAACCAGAACTTCTCGTTTCATTTTCGTATGTCATGATTTTATTAACAGAAAATTTCAAGCTTTGCTGTCAAGAAGTGAAAGCCACTGAAAAGTGTGAGGATTTCAATACACGCGGTAACGACGGTTGTTCAACACGATCGAGATGAGCTGCAGGTATGTGGTAAAGTCAAATGCGACTCACCTGCTCCCTGTGCAAGAGGTACTTGCTACCTATATTACCCCTTTATACCCTGACATCAGAATTCATATTCTCCACACTGTTCTCTATGCATTTCCTGTGACTGACAAGGAGAGTTTGTTTATTGATCAAGAGTTTTCAACCGAGCACGGTTAATTGAAGCTTTTTGAGAATTTTTCTCGTCGCAAAAATTTATTTCAATTCCGTCAAGACTAACAATCATCCGCATTCAGTCGCCATGTTGAACGCAATTTCGCCCCTCGGGGACTCAACGTTTTTCAAAATCCCGGGTTTTTTTCGAAAACCGTGAAGCCCCTGGGTACAAGATCTTGATACATGAAAGACAACGCATGCATGTCTGGAAATCGCGGGGGCTTTGATTAATCATTTTATGAAGGTTTGTTTTTCATTTAAGGCGTTCGGACGAATTTTGTTTCTTTCTGATCATTATTAGCTAACGAAATGCTCTATTTGGTAGTGATTAAATGGAGAAGTTTACAGATACTTAGATGAGAAAAATTTGTTTACATCTAACCTGGTAAGACTTGGACTTAAACTTAACAAAATGCAGCTCAATGGGAATCTCACAGTTAAATAAGCTTCCATTGAACTCACAAGGCTCTTTTACTTTTACGATTGCACAAAAGGTGTGACGTTATTTTATAATAAATAAACTTCGAAAATAATATCAGCTTCAAACTCATCGTTGGTGTAGAAACCTGTTAGAAAACGGGGAAGTCAGAAAGAAAACTCTCAGTGGGGCCTGCGCTCCATTATGTCGCGGAGACTTAATTTTGGTCTGTCACGCAAAATTTCTAATTTCAATTGACATGATCTGATCCATGATCTGATCCATGATCCGATCCGTGATCCGATCCGTGATCCGGTCCGGTCCGGTCCGGTCCGATCCAGTCCGATCCAGAATTTGTCCACGCCAGATGATTGCAGGGATTAGCCTCATTCTGGCGAGCAACTCAACATGGCGGCTGCTTGTGAGAGAAATGGAAGTGGGCAAAGCCTGGAAGATCTCTTGGATAACGAAGGCACAACAGCTGCTCTCGTTTTCAACGCTATTATGATCGTAGCAGCTCAGCCACTGACGTGTTCGACTCCTGGCGCAGGTAATGGACTGTAAATGTCAAATGACACATTTATATTTCACTTTGATACTTTACCGGCGCCCAAAGTTCGACTTAATGTTTGCGTGACCTCCTACCGTTATTCTAACGAGGATTTTTTGGTACAAAAGTAGTATATTGGCTAAATATTCATGACAGGGAACAAATGCTTTGGGCCAGTAGGTGTTCACTGAACTTAGGGCTGGATTAGGACAAAATGTCCACAGGAGACAAAACTTCCTCCATAAATTAAAAACAAAACCCTCTCTTCTTACTGGCCCTGAAAATATCATCAGGGGTAAAATTCGAAGTGAGGGAGTGGTTGCTTTATCCCAATATAATGGGTTCCATGAATCTGGAGTGGGGGGGGGGGGGGGCAGTAGAGTGCATAATAATGTGATCAACATGATCATAGCAAAAAGAACAGACAGAGTTTGTTGATAATAAGGAGAAGTCTACTCCTTTGGTGTTCTTCATTTGAATCAAAATGGTTTCTCAGTTACAGCTGTAGGTAACTCAGTTTAGATGTTGCACCACTCATGATCTTAGCCTTACTAATGAATACTAATACTTACTAATGTTTGGTTTGGTGCTTAACATCAGATCAGCAGAGGCTGACTCATTTTCAGACATTAGATTGGTATTTTGGCAAACCTGATGATCTTCTCAAATACTGAACTTTGTTACCCAGTACACTCTAACATCAGAATCCATATTCTCCATACCCTTCTTTATACATTTCCTTTGGTACTGACAAGGAGAATTCATTTTAACATGTAAAACTTCTTAGTTTGGCAATCATTTCCTTTATTCTCATCTATTGGGTTAAATAAAGGGTTAAGTGAGCTTTGAATGCCCCTTTTAAATGACATCTTTAGGAAGACATCATTTTTCTCTCTTTTGAGATCAACCCTTTAACTCCCAAGATCTCATTAGTGTCTGCTGTACAATTCATATGATGTTAGTTTGTAAAATTTGGAATTAGATCAAACAATTATCATGTAATTGATAATTTTCTTTATTCTCATTACTTGTCTGCTTGATATTGTATGGATAGTGTAAGGAGAAATTACGTCTAGGTCACTAGTGGGATTTTCAGGGTTGATGTAGTCATACAACTTGTTTCAGTTTCCTTCCCAAAGTCAAAGAAAAAACGCCCTTAACACTTTAACTCCCAAGATCTCATTAGTAAAGGGGTATTAAAAAATGCAGCATTCTTTCCAGTATATAAAAAATTACTTAAATGTAAGCTTTGAGGAGGTTGATACATGGCTTGCCTTGTGTTTGCAATTAAAGGAATCAAATAGGGCAACTATCAATCAGACGTTGAAAGCAATCTGGGATTGTCTTTTTTTTTTCTTTCCTTTTGATTGGTCTGAAAAACTCCGGCCACCCTCTCAACAAATCAGATGCAAAACTGGAACAAATTTCAACTTTCTCACATGCATTTTCCCACACTTCCAGCTGTTTGCTTTTTTCACTTCAAGTTCTGATTTGGCTCCATGTGATACTTATTTTAAGTTCTGGTAAGCCATTTTCAGATTACTTTGGTTTTGGTTATACAACTACAGTGAAAAAGCATTATAATGAAATTCTGATTTTTTTTGCTGGCAAATGACTAACATTTGTCCTAATTACAATGTCTTGAAAACAATCAAGATTGACAGTTTCTGTAATATAAATTTATATTTTTTTGGTCAGCATGTGAAGATGATGTCAACACAATTTCTAGTTGATAATATGTATTTATTTAAAATGCAGAGGCACTTTAGATCTATTGTTGAAAAAAAATCAAACAAGATACTGGTAATCAAGAAAAGTAACATATTTGTTTAGGTTTCTTTGTTTTTTTACCTCCTTATCCTGCAGCATGACATGTAAAGAAGATAAATGGATGGAGTGGACTCTACAGAGGATTGTTACCAAGGTAAACTTTGTATGCTTTGATTTCCAGAGGTTGAAATATTTTTTTGTCTTGGTGAGAAACCTAGTTGATTAATCAGAGAGAAATAAAAAATGTTACAGGTTTAATACTGTAATGACTGGAGGCTTCTCCTTGTTACTGAGCAAAAACATTAAGTCGTGCTAACTTGTCTGTGTAGGATAATTTTCTGGTAAGACACCAGCATTATTGCACTGTGCATCCTGTACTGTGCATCAAAGTCAGGTCATCAGGGGAATTCCAAGAACATGCTATTGTTTTTCAATTATTGGACCAGGTAAAGAGGTTGTCTTGTCATTGGCTCTTAAACCAGCCTGGTGACCTATATTTTTATTGCAGAATTTTGGTGTACAAATTATCCCCTTTAAATTGGATAAATTAAAAAAATTCATTGAAGGGAAAAAAAGTACAGCTAAAATCATACAAAAAGCCCATTACTTGATGATGCAAGGTACAGTACAGAGATTCCAACCCCATGTGATGGAAAATAGGAAGTAATTATTAGTGCCAAAGGCGCGAGCTTCTAGGGGGGTCAGGGGGCATGCCCCCGGGAAATTTTGCAAATTTAGGTTCTCTCAAGTGCCATTTCCTGAATTTTGACATCATTCCGGCCTGAGTTATAACATACCATAATGCTCTTCGCGAAGAAAGTAAGTATAATATGAGTGTTTCACAATGACAGATCGCCAAAAATTCTAAAGATTAGCAATTTTCCCCTAGTTTTCAGAATTTTATGATAAATCGGGAGAATTTGGTAAAAATCGGGAGAGCGGGAGGCAAGACATCAAATCGGGAGGGTTGGAATCTCTGACAGTATGACTTTGAAAGCAATAACTCAATGAACATTTTGTTGCTTAAAATTGCGCAATTTCAGTTTCCACATGATGTGTGTGATTCGTGCCTGTACGGGTATCAATGGGGTAAGTTTGGCTCATCATATCTCTTACACAAGCATAGTGACCTTTCTTTTGAAATTTATTTTTCCAAACAAACATTGGTAGGAAACATTTAAAGAAATTAAAGAAAAAAAATTTTTCGATAACTTTCTTTTTTGAGGAATCCCTTTAATTAATGGTTAGTGCACTGGACTCTGGTTGTAGAAGTCCGAAACCTGGCTGGGTAATTGTGTTGTGATCCTGGGCTGGGCGTGAAATTGCGCCTAATACAGGCGACAATGCGACTAAATTTTTCACTTTGGCGACCAAATCCTGAAAGTTAGTCGCCAAATTGGCGACTAGAATGTTTCATCATAATCTTACCAAGAGATATAGTGAATTAAAAAGATTTACAAAGATAAATCCGCGGCAAACTTCCTCATTAAGTTTGTTTCTAAAACGTAGCACGTGCTTCTCGATCGACAACTAGACGCCATCTTGGATTTAGATGAGCATGAACGTTGTATATCATCCATCCTAGTGTCCACTTTGTAGTACGTTAAAGATCTTTTCCCTAACTTAATTTTGGAGGGTCTATCTAGAACGCTGACAGCGTGAAGAAAGATTTTGTTTGTCTTTGAAAATGGCGACCAACTTTTTTTGAATTGGCTACCACTTTGAAGAATTTAGGAGCCAAGTGGCTATCAGAAAAAAAAGTTAATTTCACGCCCTGCTGGGCAAAACAATTAATTCTCACAGAACCTCTCTCCACCTAGGGCTGGGTTGAGATAACCTAGGGTAAGTGTGAAATTTGATATCAGATCTGAAAGCTTGAGGAGCAAATTCAGTTTATTTCTCTTTGACTACAATTTGATTATTGAATGCTCTGAAAACAATGGGTAAAATTATTCCAAAACTGCTTTTGAAGAGACAAATATAGAAACCTAGATTAAAATTTTACCCTGGGTTAGCACTAATCAGCCTTTAAACAACTGGGCTCAGGAGTATAAATGGGTGGTGGTTAATTGTCAGGGAATCTTGATGAAATACAGGGGGTAACCTTGAGATGGACTAGCATCCCATTCAGGGAGAAGTAGTAATATTCCTTGTGGCTTCATGCTCTGAAAACTGGTATAAGCTGCACCTGGATGGGCCACTTGGCTCCAGTACAAACTCTTTTAGTCTCTAAAGGGGTCAAAAGTTAATAGCTTGATTTGAATGTTGATATTCTAAAGTACTCTTGCTGTGTCTCCACATGAAACCAAAGGACCCTATTTTGTTCATCAGTAGAGAAATATTTTGCAGTGTGTGGGATGTATTTTGTATGTTGAAGTATTTGCTCTGTACTTGGTTTCTCTGAGGTGTAAGTCCCTCTAATCTCCAAGGTAATTTTCATCATTTTTGAGAAACTTTATTTCTGGTATTACATTAATTGTTCTGCTATAACTGTTGTTAGGGTATGCTCATCTATGATTGGAACTCTCGTAAACAATACAATGCTACAGGTATTACCATGGATTCACTTAAATTATAATTTGTTAACTGCATTTCTTCTGTAGTTTGATTTTTCTGAAGTGTAATGTGAATTGCTTACCCAACATCAATTGTGATATAATCTTATGTGAATTGTGTATTGAATAGGTTATGGGTAAAAAAGACATTATGGCCTTGTCCTACTGGTTCTTCCAGAAAATATGGTGGGATTGCTCTTTTTATTGTATGTTATAAATTTTTTTTTAACTTAATTAGAATGATTTGAGTGGTACAGCTCTGTATGTTTATTTTTTTTTCTCCATTTATTCTTGAAATTTTTAGAGCAAGCAAGAAGAATTACTAGAGTTTGTTGAAGAGGTATTTTAACCAATTTTTCTCTTACTTTTTGCTTAAAAAGGGGGGAATCTGACTTTTTAGAATGAATATTATTTAGCACAGTGGTTTGTACACCTAACATCTGGACTGAGGGGTATGGGTTTGAACTTTGAATAACTCTTTACACTCTAACATCAGTATGCATAATCTCCATACTGTTCTCTATACATTTCCTAGGGTGCTGATTGGGAGAATATGTATAATAATCAATAGTTTCTTTTGTTGGTTATCATTTCCTTCATTCATGTGACCCTGTTATTTGAACTAAAATATATTTTCACAAAAAAACTACACCACAATTATTTGAACATACTGGGCTACAAAATACGAAAGTAGGAGTGAAAGCAAATTTTGGGTGGCTTGCCACTGTTTAGCTGATGCATGCTGACATAAGCTCTTAAATACTTCATATAGAGACAGATCATTTGCAGTTGCAGAAAACAATCGTGTTGTGAAGCTGAAATGTTAACAGTTTACTTCGCGAAATAAAGTGTTAAGCAATATTTCAAAAGTGTTGATTAAACATACATCTTAAATAGGTGAATTTAAAAAGCGAATTAACTGTGTATTTGAGTCATTGGGATTCTCAATCGGCAATCTTGTACAGTATTTTGATAATTTTAACCAATTTAATTTTGTAAATAGATAGATCTGGACGCTACTGTTTTTACTGAAGATTTTTTATCGAGTGTAAATAAAGATACTACCATTACTACCGTATCCGTTGCTTCTTCTTCTTTGGCTCTGCCTTGATCCAGCTTTTCTAAAGCAGACCTCTTCACCGGTTGAACCTTCTTCTGTTTCTCTTTATTCCACAAAAACATCGAAGGAACTGCATTGGCCTTCGATCGTTTTTTACTGGAGTGTTGATTAATAAAATCATCCAAAGTGAAGTGTTCGCTGCAGATTTTGATATGGCGATTGCCTTTGAAAGATCGCGATCTCTTTTCATTTCCGTGATTCAAACAAGGGAGAAGACTTTTAGAATTTAACGGCAGTCCATGAAACGAGAGACTCTCTCTCTCTACGGCATCAAAATGAGATTTTATTAAAGAGGAACTTACCTCCACAATGTTTTAGATTTTATCTTGGTTCATTAAATTGCTCATGTCTAGAATTATCTCTCCTTTAATAGTCGCTCTATATTCAAATAAAGAATAGTTAACCTTTTAATACACCCGCAGCTAGCTTACATGTATGCGTAAAATTCAACTGCTAGTGGCTAGTTTTATGTGGCTGAATTATTCTTATGTAGGTTAGGTTGCAAGCAATGTTTCTTATCTTCTCATTCCTTATCCTTTAGGGAACTTTATTAAAAACATTTTGGGTTGGTTGCGATGTGCCATTATTGTTATTACTTTTACTCATTATCAATTTTAATTAACCTTGTTGTCTCTCTTCTTCCCCAAACTCCTTATTGGGTGAATCCACTGTTTTCTCAGGTTTTCTTCGGTTGTAAAACGGAAGTAAGAAATATTGGCATCAGTTACTTCGACTCGACATCCCTTCTTCGTACACAGAGGAACACAGCAATGTGTTGGCATTTCTGAGTTGTTATTCACAAGAAAAGACTAGTTACGAGGTTTCAAAATTCCAAGACTTTCCTACAGTCTCCCGGATATTCTACCATAAACGATAATAAACTAAAGAAGGCCAATATTTTGGGTTTGAATTACCGTAAAAAGCAACTCGATAATTAAATAAAGTTGCCCTTTCGTTGAGTAGCCTTTTGGACCTAGTTTTCTTGTATTCAAAACCAGGCCGTTTCGAGAGGGCGCCATTTATTTGTTGTATACCTTTGATAAAAGTGGTGCGACTTTTATTTGCAACACCTAGTGCAGCCATAAATTTATAAAAAGAAAGGCCAGTTTAGAATAGAGCTGTCGCCCTCCGCTTATTCCAAAACAGGATTCGTCAATGCTGGTACACAGTTTGACGAAAAGATTTAACCTTGCATGAGTCTCTGTAAGGATAAGAATTACATGTCTTTCTAAAATTCCTAAAGCCAACTTTTAACCCCGTACCTCACAGACTGAACTTACCTTGGAGTCTTCAAAGCGTAAATGATAGGATTCACCATGCTGTTCAGTTTCATGAGGAAGAACGCGAGGAAGTGAGTCCAGCTACCGCGGCGTCTAATTAGGTTGTGTAATAACATTGGTATCACATTCATACAGAAATACGCCAACACTGTTACACCAATTGTCCTCGCGGTCTTTACGTCGTTTCCGATTCGAATTTTTATGGAGAAGAAAGTCGAAAAACGCTTTCTATGATTACACACCTTAACACAAATGGCCACTCCTAATATTAGCATTAAAAAGAATGGAACCAAAATTCCAGGGATGATGAATTGTTGAGCGAAAATTAATTCAAGTAGGTCATCCTGTATACCAGCACTGGAGCGTCGCCTAAATCAATATCCAATCCAAGTGTAAACATACCATATGTGTATAAGGCCGCGAGAAGCCATACAAAAAGTACCGCTACCTTGGCTTTTTTCTTTGTTTTCCACGCATAGTAATGTAAGCCTGAAATATTGCCACCAGCGGGAATTAATATTAATAACGGTAGCAGAAGGAAAAAGATGCTACTTCGAGGAAATATTCCCTAACCTCGTAGAAATTTGTGTGTAAAAGAGAAATAAATATGTACGATCGAGTAATAAATCTTTCCTGGTTTTTTCTATGCCTTTGCTTTAGCAAATCCCTGCTGATCAAGTGTTTGAAAAGAGATAATCAGCTACATCTGTTTCGGAAACTCGAACGCTGTAGCAAAAAGCAAATCAACTGCGAGGGATCAATCAACTTTCTACGACTATGCCAGAGCTTCGAACTCACACCTACTTTTGCCAAGATCGACAAAGATAGGCGTGCTAAGTGGAAGAAATCATCTGCCTCCTTTACAAAGAACGTGATCGCGGAGGAGCTCAGAGTAAGAATACAGGAGAGTATGGTACTTCGAGAGGAAATCAATGGCATCTATGATGAAATCCGTCAGACCTGTTCACTATTCCGCTATATGTGCATCTTACGAACCATCACTATGCTTCGGAATAAACTCCAACTTGAAGTTACGAACACTCACACTCGAAAGATCTCAAGGCTTCTCTACAGAGAAACTGACGTCGACGAACACATCCTGAATATTTCCTCTTACGAACTATCGTTCTTCCAAAAATTGGTTCTCTGCCGTGGCCTGAAATTTGCGATCCCGCAAAGAGTGTCTCCAGTTGAGATCAAGGCAAGCTTCGAGAAAGCATACTGGAACCTTGAACGGCATCTACCAAACGAGAATTTACGCGAACTAGCAGCCGCAACCTTACGATCTGTTGCGCTAGAGTATATTAATAGGAGTAGCCCAAAACCTCCTAAAGCCCTCTTGCAAGCTATTGAAAATCTGAAAAAACGCAATGACATTGTTGTCACAAAACCGGATAAAGGGTCCGGTGTTGTTGTTATGGATAAATCAGAATATCTTCGCCTACTATCCGAAGCGTCAATAAACGATACCAGCAAATTCCGATTCGTCGACTCGGAGAGACCGAGAACCAGAGGACGACCTCCTAAGTATTACCACCCTCTCCTTCAGAAAGAAAGGGAGCTGGAAACTCTCGTTCGAAAGATTCTACCGAAATCCATTGCTGACGCTCTCCGCCCGAAAGGGTCCAGACTCGCACACTTGTATGGCTTGCCGAAGACACATAAAGAACAGTTGGCCGTGCGGCCAATACTCTCTGCTACTAACACCTACAATTACTCGCTAGCGAAATGGCTTGACGACAAATTGAAACCCCTGTCGTGCAACCAATATACAGTGACAGACACATTCCGCTTTGCTGATGAAGTACGAGGCTTCGAGATCAAGAACGGCTAAATTTTAGTTTCCTATGACGTCACCTCATTGTTTACAAATGTACCCTTGGAGGAAACAATACAGATCTTAGCTGAAAGAGCCTTTGCCCAGGATTGGTTCAACGAGACGCACAGCTTGAACATCTCTAAAGCGGACCTAATCGACCTCCTCCGAGCAGCTACGAAAAACCAGCTTTTCCAGTTTGACGGTGCTTTATATGAGCAGACAGATGGAGTCGCTATGGGTTCTCCCCTTGGACCGTTGCTGGCTAACGTCTTCATGTGCTCGATTGAGGAAAACCTCGAACAACACGGTCAACTTCCGCGCTATTACCGGAGGTACGTCGATGACACCCTGACCGTAATGCCTGATAGGGTGACCGCTGGCCAGTTTCTAAACACCCTTAACTCTACCCATCCCTCCCTCCGGTTTACCATGGAAGTCGAACGGGAAGGATCCCTTCCCTTTCTAGGAACTGAACTGCTTAACCGTGCACCAAAGATTGAGAGCAAGGTCTACATCAAAAGAACCAACACGGGTCTCCTTCTGCATTTCCAGAGTCATGTTGACATTAAGCACAAGCGCAGCCTAGTTAACACCATGGTGGATCGCGCTTATCGATTATCTTCTAACTGGTCTTTCTTCTCCGAGGAATGTGACCGCCTTAGAAGGGTTTTTCATAACTTGAAATACCCAAAGCCACTGGTTGAAACTACAATCAAGCGGTTCGTTGAGAGAAGGATTTCATCTGCAGAGCCCTGTCCATCACCAGACGTACCATCGGAGATTGTGAGATTAGTGTTACCCTTCAAGGACCAATCGTCAGCTAATCATGTTAAACAACAACTGAACAGTCTAAGCTCGAAGTTAAGCGTGACTGTCCAACCAGTGTTCGTTAGCCCTAAGCTCGATCAACAGCTTAAGCAACACGAAATTAAGCCCCCTATTGTTAACCAACAATGTATCGTTTATGAATTTAAATGTAACCTGTGTGATGCAGGGTATGTGGGCTATACTCGTGGTCACTTACACGATCGCGTAGAAGGGCACAAAAGGAAATCATCTTCTATCTACAAACACTACCACCTCCAGCACAATAGTGAAATACCTGAACGCTTGATCGAGCAATTCAACGTCATCGCGAAATGTAACGGCAAATTTGATTGCCTTGTTAATGAAATGTTGTATGTTCGCATGCGTAAGCCAACACTGAACGTGCAAACGGATTCCATCCGCGCAAAGGTGTTTGTTTAAGCCGTTCATTCTAATTTATGCTATTCTTGTACCTTTCCTTATTTGCATGTTTTTAAACTAGTCTCTTGATAATGGAGTCACGATGACCCCGAAACGTCGAGTAATAAATCTTTCCTGGTTTTTTCTATGCCTTTGCTTTAGCAAATCCCTGCTGATCAAACGATCAAATTTGTCCCATATTAGTTTTTTCCGAGGTACACGCAGTGAGCTCTATCCTAGTGACAATGTCAACTCAATTATATTCACATGTTTAGTAAGCTTCGACTTAACGTTTCCATAGTGTTACTGCTGTATATGATAAAAGTAGTAAGCAATGAGAAGTTATCATCATGATTTAAACAGATGAGGTCTAGGCGTGAAACATATTCACTTTCGAAGTGAAAATCCTCTTTGCGGAGTTGAGATACCATCCGATTCTTATGTGGCTGAGACTTGCCCAAAGGTTCCTTCAAGAACAGAATAAACACCTTACGAAACCTGTGGAAAAAGGATGAGGATCTGTTCTTAAAGTTCTGAATCTGATAAGTAGGAGGCATGTTATTCCTTTTCCTACTATAGATCCAACCATGACTACAGCATTCACCAAGACTTTCCAGATGCCCAGCAACTCACGACATGAACTCGTTTAACAATCCTGTTTACCTTTTACGTCTGTGCATCTTAAGCAAAATCCGTAAACAAGGAAAGAGTTTCACTCGATCTTCACATCTAAAGTTGTCTTCCCGTAGGCCGAGGAGACAACTTGTGAAGATTAGTATCTGTGCATAAGAAGTAAAACCACAAAAGAAATAAACTTCACTAAGCGACTTTGAACGGAACTCAACTTAAAACGACGAAACTAAGATCAGCAACCTGGGGCTTATTGCTGCTCAAACACTACCTTAAGCACCTTTATTGATAAAATTATGAGCAAAGCCGGCAATACTGTAGGCGATTTTAATCGCTGAAAGCGGCGAATTTGATCGCCGGAAAAAATCGTCAATATCTGACACGATAGGTATTGACGATTTCGAATGACGATCGCCGAAAATCGCAATCAATGCACTGGGCACAACTGGTGATAGACAAATTCGGCCAAACCACGTGTGAGATTAAATTGAGTGTTCACATGGCATGAAAACGAGGCTCTCTTTGGTTTATTTCACTCGAAGTAGATCTCCGTGTACCAGGAAATCGTGACGAGTTCCCGTTCTTGTTAGCCGAGTGTTCTCTACCGAGTTAATTTTCCCCCTCCCTCCCCCCCCCACGTTTTGTACGTTCCCGCAAAGTCAAATTTAGTGTGCCAAAAACCTATCGTCACAATTTATTTAGTTTTATGATAATAAACGTAAATAAACTACGGTAAGGGAATAAAAAGCTGACGTTTCGAGCGTTAACCCTTCATTCTGACGAACGACTAAAGCTCGAAATGTCAGCTGTTCATTCCCTTACGGTGGTCAATTCACTTTATCAATTTGTTTGATGAAGCCAAATTATCATATATCCTCGCCGACACAGCAGCACAGTTTCTTTAGAAACTAACATCCTCACTTTGGTTTGTTTCAAAATGGCAGCCGCTTGTAGTTGTTGTGTAAATCACGTGGGTTGATGTAGTTGGTTATTTACGAACCAGAAATCAGCTATCATAGAATGATGTCAGTGCATTGAGAATGTTAACAGCAACTAAGCTAGCGATGAGGATGTCGGGCACTGTTGTCAAAGTTTTGAATCTGATAAGAAGCAAATTAAGCTGTTTCCGATTAAAGATTCGATCATGACTACAGAAATCATGAGGATATTTTAATTTCTTTGCTAATCACGACACGAATTTAACTGAAAAGTTTCATTCATCCTTTACGACTGTCCGTGCAGGTTAAACCCCGCCACCATAAACTTCAAATGATGATAACTTTCTCTAAAACCAATTAAATGAGAAAATCAGCTGTACGGTTGTAAAACTTATTTCAGACGATCTTAGTTTCGACGGGCTAAAGGATGACACGAACTGTTGGCAACTTTCTTAAAGGAAGTCCTCTTAAAAGTCAAATGTGGGCGATCACCTTCTTCGCTTCCTTGTTTAGTCCGTCGTTTTTTCTTTTCCTTTTTTCCTCCAAATATTGTCTTAAAAAATACACTTGATACATTAGATGTTAGTATTTTTTAACGACAGGCAAGTAGTATTCCTTGCCAAAGAGAGTTAAACACTTCATTCTCGATGAGATATCCGTCCATGGTTGAACTAAAATTACCTGAGGTCTTTCGAAAAGTAGGCTGTTTGCATTGAAAATTTATTTGGATTTGATCCTCGTTTGACCAATAATTTGCGTATCCTGAATTCATTTACGAGATTGCTTTGTCAAAGGGCCTTATAAAGTAAGATCGGGTACACTTAAGATTATCTCTTAACCTTCAACTTCTGGTGTTAGGCCTGACTGGAACTCTTTTGAAGTAAAATCATTTATTTTATTTAAGCGAACTGTTCTTTAGTCGGAATAATGTGTAAGGACGTGTTACTGTTGTTATGGACAAGACTGACTACTATGACAAAATGGACGCACTTGTTAACGACAAACAAACTTACGAATTACTTAAACGTGACCCGACGCCAGCACTACAACGCAAACTCAACAACAAACTACTTACGCTCAGAAAGACCGATGCCTTTGACACTCAACGCTACTACCGACTGAGGTGCTCTGTACCACAACCACCTAAATTTTACGGACTACCGAAACTACACAAACCTGGGATACCTATGCGACTTATAATCTCATTCTGTGGGTCCCCGACGTACCAACTGTCGAAATACCTTACGACGATACTACAACCACTGACTGACAAATCGAGACGTAAACTACAATCTACTGAGAACTTTATTGACGCTATCAAAGACGTACAGATACCCGACGACTACAAACTTGTGTCTTTTGATGTGAAATCACTGTTCACCAGTATTCCACTTCAATTGGCTCTACAGTGTACTGAAACCGCCATCCAACAGTCTACTGATGCACCACCATTGCCGACAGAAGACATTATGGACCTACTTAATATCTGCCTTACATCGACTTACTTTCAGTACAACGGGAAACACTACAAGCAGTTGCACGGAACAGCTATGGGGCCGCCGGTCTCCGTTGTTGTCGCAGAAATTGTGATGCAAAACATCGAGGAACGCGCCCTTGCAACTTGTCGACAAACCATACCGCTTTGGTTACGCTACGTTGACGACACATTTACCGCCGTACACAAAGACGAAATTGACGCTTTTCACAATCACCTTAGCGAACAAAACACCGACATTCAGTTTACCAGGGAGATCGAAGAAGACGGCAAGCTTCTTTTTCTCGACTGTTTGGTAGGCCGAAACAACAACGAACTACGAACAACAGTATACAGAAAACCGACGCATACCGACAGACTGCTTGACGAATCATCCTACAACCCGACTTCCCACAAAGCTACGACTATCAAGACATTGACAAGACGAGTGCAACTTGTTTGCAACACACCGGACAGTTTATCTGACGAAAACAAGTACCTTGACCGTGATTTTGACAAAAACAACTACAACACTGACTTCATTAGACGAAACACTCACAGGGCGACCGACACTACAGAAACTAACAGGGACTCCACGTCTGTCAGGACTACAGCTACTATACCCTACATCAAAGGCACTTCTGAGGCTATCGCGCGGATCCTACAACCTTACAACATTCGCGTAGCTCAGAAGCCTATTACGACTTTACGACATTTACTGACCAACGTTAAAGACAAAGACCAACCCAACAACAGACAGGGAGCGATTTATAAGATCGAATGCTCCGACTGCCAGGCCTCCTCCAATTGGTGAGACTGATAGAAAACTTAACACGCGACTAACTGAACACAAACGAGCTACTAGAAATGGCGATTTAAACAATCACATTTCTGAACATCACCGACAAACTAATCACAGAATCGACTGGGACTCTGCTAAATGCTTAACCTACAGTACAAACTATTTTCAACGACTGACTTTCGAAAGCTGGTTTACCAACTTAGAACAGACGTCTCTCAACAGATCTCAACAACTACCGGCACCTAACAAACGACTCATTAACGACGTGAACAAACCGACAAACAGACCGACCAACAACAGACGGATCGAAACCGACCAATGACTGTTAACAAACTCTACACGAGTCTTCCAGCCGATCACATCTCGGCTAAACAGACCAATCACGTTCAACAGACCAGACTTTATAACATCATCGACTGACAACTACTCTCCACTTGACTCTGAAGATGACTTCCGCACAGGTCGTCGAAACGTCAGTCACCAACAACAGTTCTTTTCAGAACTATACTCACCCAGACGATCACACTATACGAACTACTGATACTCCTGGGTTCAAACCATTTACTTTACTGAGAGTGGGTTTACTGTTCAAACAAAATCAGTTTACAACGGTACGGTCAATTCATTTGCATCAAAGCGGCTTAGAGTTTGTTTTATTCTTCTTTGTTTGCCGTTCGCGTCTCAAGTACTTCTCTGCTTAAGTTCTCTGTTGCAACACACCTTTATCATATTTGAAAACATTTTGCTAGTTTACTCTGAGAAAATTTAAGATGAAACAAGGCTTACTTCACTTACTTCATCTTCATCCCTACTTGAACGTCACAATAGACAGTTTTAGTTTTCCTTTAGAGGTGGCTTTTGTTTTCTTCCATGGATAAGTTCAAAAAGGTAAGGACAACTGTGTGGTTCACTAACAGCATCACGCTTTGGAAACTTGAATGACACCTAAGAGATATTATTGCCACATGCTGAGATTTATATTCATAACGGCAGCAGAAGGAAATTTTTAAGATGCTAATTCAAGGAGAGAGTTTGTAGAAACTCTGTGTAAAAGAAAAATGTTACTTTGCTATTTATGGCTAAGGTAATCTTAGGAAAATTTTTAGATTATGGATCGGAAATAAATGTATACGATGAATTTCCTCAAATACGAGTTTTCCCAATGTCCACGCAGGTGAACTGTATCTTAATAGCAATCTCAACCCAATTCTTGTTGCATATTCAGTAAACGTCGAGTTGACGTTTTCAAACTATTACTGCTGTACAATAGAACAAAACTGATACTCAAAGAGAATTTATCATCAAGATTTAAACAGATGAGATCTGCGTGTGAAACATATTCACTTTCAAAGATAAATTCCTCGTTGTGGAGAGAGTTTGTAGAAACTCTGTGTAAAAGATAAATGTTACTTTGCATTTTATGGCTTAGGTAACCTTAGGGAAATCTTTAGATTATAGATCAAAAATAAATGTGTACGATGAATTTCGTCAAATATGGGTTTTTCTAATGTCCACGCTGGTGAACTGTATCCTAATAACAATCTCAACCCAATTCTTGTTACATATTCAATAGGAGTCGAGTTGACGTTTTCAAACTATTATTGCTGTACAATGGAACAAAAGTGATACACAAAGAGAATTTATCATCAAGATTTAAACAGATGAGATCTGGGTGTGAAACATATCCACTTTCGAAGATAAATTCCTCGTTGTGGAGTTGAGATCCATCCGATTCTTGGAAGCCATCAGTGGCAGGGACTTGCCGAAAGGTTCCTTCAAGAATAGAATAAACGCCTTACGAAACCTGTGGAAAAAAGGACGTGTTTACTTCTTACCTAGATTTAACAGAAAGTTCTAAAAATATATGCGGTGAAACAAACTTGATTTGTGGATTCAGTCATTCCAGCCTCTACTAAATTGATATTTGATGTGGCCACCAACGATTAAAAAGAAATAACAACATCCTATTGGTATTATAAAATGTGAGATCAAGAGAAAAAGTGATTGTCTAAGTGTTGTTACTCTTTTTTTTTGGTAGTGCAAATGAAATGGAAACAAGAACAATCACAACATGAATACTTACCGAGGAGTCTTCAGAGAGTAAATGATCGGATTTGCCATACTGTTCAGATGATTGAGAAAGAAAGCAAGGAAATGAGGCCATGAGCCATGAACTTTAGATATGTTGTGTAGCAACATCGGTAATACACCCATGCAGAAAAAAGCAACCACAGTCAAGCCGATCGTCTTTGCTGTCTTCACGTCATTTTTGGTCTGTTTTCCCGTAGAAGAGTAGGCCGAAATGCGTCTGCTATGGTTATGCAGGGTGCGCCAAATCGCCACTCCCATAACTACCATGATCATGAAAGGCACAACATACCCTGGAATGATAAAATGCCTTCCAAATTTCATTAAATAATGCATTCTGTACTGAAGCACAGGGGCGTCACCAAGGTCAATGTCCAGTCCCAAAGTGAACATTCCATACGTATAGGCAGCGGCAAAAATCCACACAAAAAACACTGCTGCTTTCGCCTTGTTGATTGTCTTCCACGAGTGATAATGAATCCCGTGGACAATGGCTCCGAAGCGGTCCATTGTAAGCACCGTCAGATTAAATACGGTGAGGTGCATGAAAAGTACGTACCATGTCACTACGAACCAGGAGATTGCACGTCCTTTCAAATACGGAACTTGGTATATGTACCACATGATCATCAGTGGCATGTTGGTCACTGCGTTTAAAATGTCAATGACAGCCAAGTTTACAATAAGGATATTGGGAACTGTTCGCAAAGTCTTGAATCTGACAAGAAGAAAGCAAATAATGCTGTTCCCAACTATAGAACCAATCATAACGATGGCAATCATGGAAACGTGTAAGATTTTATGCGTGTCGTAACTAAAACTCTTCCGCGCTGTCTCATTCATGGCTCATTTGCATCCGCCCAAGACAGCTCAAATACATATATAGCCTTTCCGGCTGGATGAAAGAAGATGCCAGCATTTACGTCAATGCTCGTGGCTTTGAATGCTGAAAAAGATAACGCAAGATTTATGAGCTCTTTAATTACCAGTGTCAGTCTACGTCTCTTAGGGTAATTTCCCTGCGAAGTATGGATGATTAAGGACGAAAAAATAACAGCAATCACTTTTCATTGAATCATATTGGAAGTCGAAGTTGCCCAAATTCCCAGTAAATGCTTCATCTTACAAAACATAGGAAGTAATTTTCGAACTGAATGATTCTGACAAGAAAAAACGCAAACCCGTATTTACATTTCCTAAAAATCTATTAACGTTTTTCATAAAATGTACCCTAATCTAAACTTATCGCTTTCCGGCAACAATTTCCTTCTTCGATGACGTTATACTAACCTTATGAGCCATTTACACCGTAAAGATACTTCTGATGAACGACGAACAAAAACTTGTTAACGCTTTGTGAACGAAGCCCAACAAAAACGTTACACTAAAACGTACGTTTTCTAGTACCTACTTGACGAAAGTTCAACTGCGAATAAAAGCCACCTGAAATTATCTATCTTTCAAAGCGCTTGGGACAATAACGAATACTCTTTATACCATGTCCAATTAAATTCACGGCTCCCATTCATAAAGGTTACCTTTAAAATCCGACTGCTTGTGGAGATACAAATTCAACAATGAAAAAGGGAGGTGATGTAAACTGCATTTGAAATGTTTTGAGATAGCTCTGCGAAACTACATTGCACATGCAAATGAAACGTGGAAATGACCCGAGGAAATCATTTTGAAGTTGCATGTGTCAACTTGATTGATAGGATTTTTACTGTATTTATAGAAACTTTAGCGAACTCGAATTTGCAGCTGCTAACTTGACAGCTGAAATTTGGGAATTCTAAAGTGCGTTTCCCTTTTGCGAAGAGATTGTTCAAACATACCTCCTGAACGCAGACCATCTTGGTAAATCAAAAGCGATAACAAAGGATATGACCCAAAATCATAACTAGGATAAAATGAAGAGATGAAATCTCTTATGAACGGCAATAATTACTAACGTGCTCCCGTCGTGTTTTAAAGAACAAATAATTTAAGATTTAAATTACATAGCCGCTGTAGTACTTGTTCGCTGAATAAATTGCTTTCTTTCAATACAATCGCCACAAGGCTCTGCCTATTATGCCGAGTATCACGTCAAAAAACTATAGGTTCCTATCGGTTCAACGAAAAGATACATGACATTTCTCACATAATTTGAGAATTTGCGAGGAGATCATTAGGCAGAACAAGAGCCAAGTTTAACCCTTCGTCAATCCTGGGTTTGAAGAGTGTTTAATGAATTCGCATTATTATCACCTTAATCTTCCTTTGAATCAGTTTTAAGCAGAAAACCGACGCTGTTTTGGCTTCTTCATAACTCCGCATGATATGTAATATTTCCATTCATACACGCATCAAAAGACATAGAGTAAAAACATAGTTATTAGTTCTACCACGATGACCTCAGTCGGGAGCGTTGAAATGGGCACATTTTCAGGCGAAATCCTACCAGAATAATTTAGAAATTACAGCTAACAAAAATAAAAAAATACCTGTCTCTAAAAATTGGATAGAACGGTGAGGACCAGGGCATGAAACTCTGTAGAGTCAGTTTCGCATTTTCATTATTGTGCTCCGCTGAATGCTAAATCAAGGGCCCTCGACAACTTGTGCAGGACGGCTACTAATTGCACGAAGATGTCTCTAGAAGATAGCTTCTTGACCATTATCTCACCGAAGTTTGACATGCCCGCAAGTGTCTCAGTTATCAGGTAATGCATTTTAATTGTTTCGAAAACTTTTTAAACTCACTTAATTTTAATCTTAAGGTTATTGGGGTGTCGTATTTCCCAGAAACGTCTGAGTCCTTGTTCATGCTAGTTTAAAAAAAGGAAATTTGTCGAGGAAAAGCTTGACAAGTGGCGTAACTTGCCAATGTGTGTGGGTCAACAAAGACAACTTAAAAATAAATCGTGGGCGCCCAAAGGTCTCATTTTGGCAAAAAACAAGGCCGCAAAAAGTATTCGCTGTACTAATTTTGCTACATCCCTCCATTTACAGAAATTATGATTACGAGAAAGCTTTTGGAGCATAAAGTCAAACAGATATAAAGATAGAGACAAAAAGAAGGCTGAGTATGGAGAAATCCTCAATTTGTTGAAAGATGAGGTTCCTGGCATCGATTTTTCCTCGCTCGAAGGTGATAGATAATTCTTGCAATTGTGTAGCTTTTTTTTTTGTCACTCTGTATTAAAGGAATCATCAGATATGGTTTTCTGTTCTTGTAAGGTAAAATGCAGAGTCTGAACAAGTTACAGAGAAGAGTTAGAAAAGTAAAGAAGTCCTAAGGCACTGGTAAAGGTGCAGAGGATACATACGTTCCAAAATGGAAGCATTTTGATGAATGTTCTCTCCTCGGGGATGTATTTGTCTCCAAAAATTCAACTCTTTCCAATCACATGCCGTATGGAGGTCCTTGGACACCAAGCGAAATTCCTGTTGGCGAATTTGACGATACCGAAAGTGAAACAAGTGCGCATACAACAATTAATCAGTCAGCGACCAAAAAAAAAGAAAACAAAGAAAAACCAGAAAAAAAGGTCATTCGATGAAAACTGCAGCATCGGCTTTGAGCGAGATTGTCAAGGGAGCAGCTAACTCATACAAATAAGATGACAAATAGGAGATCTCCGTAAGAGATGTTGCCAATTATAGATGAGCAGTAAAAAAAACGTGGATGTACAACGTCGTGTGAAATTAGCTGTCCAAGTAGCTGTAGTTTAAACAACAGATTAGGCAGTGCAGCAGCAAACATCCCAATCTGCAGCTTATTTCAATTTCAATATATAACAAGAAAATGGCAATAAAACTAACCATAGCTTTTAGTGTAAAGGCTATTTTCTCAACAAAAGGGTTCCTTGTGAACACCAGTGAACTACTATGTGCTCTTTATATAAAATAACTAAAAGTCTGCATCATTAAAAAATAGTACTAGGAACTGTTCAAAATTTAATAGGGAGACTACAGTCTTCTCTCTCCTGCAGGACCCTGCATGTTGTTCGAAGGGCGAGTAGCACTAACCCAGGATTTAATTTTAATCCAGCTTTCTATATTTCTCTGTTCAAAAGCCCTTTTGGGATAATTTTCCTAATTCTTTTTAGACATTTAAAGCTTTCAGATCTGAAATAAAAATTCATACTAATCCTGGGTTATCTTAACCCAGCTTTGAACAACCCGGCCCTGGAGCCTAAAATTCGTGACTTCCCACTAATGACTTCAATGAACATTTTCAAGAATACCTTGAGCTACTCATGAAACGAGTGAACTTTATCCGGCAAAACAAAACCATCGATTAAAAATTTTTAACCTGGAGAAGCAAAGCAGAGAAAGAAGCATACCTAACAGCATTTCCTTCAAAGAACTGGAAAGAGGACAAAGTAACAAGTAAAGAAGGGAAGAAAGATCACTCGCTGACAAGCTGCAATGCATGTCTTTTATTCGAGTCTCTAATACAATGTACCTTCCCTTTAAGTAAGTTTTGCAGAAGGGCTAGGAAGGGAACCCTGACTGAACTCAATGAAAATGTCAAAAGGCACTTTCATTAGGAACCTAGGGTCACAAAAAGGAAATTATAAAGCATCGGAGAAGCAAGATATGCCCCTTAACATGTAAAATGCAAAAAAAACTTTCAAAAATGACCCAGATATGTTCCCCGAAAGTGGTCTTCAAAAGAAGCCTTCACCTGGTCTTGTTGAGTAGAACACCCAGCCCTTTATCTTTCTAATTAAAGAGAGTTCATGCCACGAAACCGTCATGAACTTTTTGCTATCATTAGTCATTAGTAAGATTCTGACATGCCACATTTAAGGGTATCTAAGAGACAAGTAGACCCGGATAGAAATGCCTCTTGCAAGCAAGAAAAATTCCCTTCCAAGACAACAGAAAGACCTCCAAAAAAAGAAGATGCATTTTAGAAAGAGCTCGGTGAAAATAAGATTCGTGCAGAGCTAAAGATCCGTGATGATACCAGGGGAACACACGATGAAATAAAAAAAAAAGGCTGAGAGGCTTTCAGCGGAAAGAGCATTGGCTGATTTGGCACGACCCGGCACTCAACCCGATACAGAAGCTACAGTTCAACCTAGCTTTTTATTATTTGCCACAACAAAATAAAGGGGAAATCATACAATTATCAAACATTATTTTCACTTTCGTCGTACCGTGTTTAGGCCAAGCTAAAAAGATCAAATCAATTCAAAGCACAAAAAGTAACACCTTACACATTATCCTGGCTTTGAAACCCGTCTATCTGGCTACAGGGTCGCCAAGAATGAACACACATGCCATTGCTCTGTTTAGATGAATCGAATGAAAATCTTGAATTGAAAAACATGCAAATTGTCTACATTGCAATTTTGGACACCAGGGTTCCACGTCTCAAACAAAGAAAACTGACTTTCGAAAACGAAAGGCAGTTGCAGATAGTTGCTGCAAAGTGTGAGCAGGTGAAGGCACTTGTAGTTGCTTGTAGAGGTAGAACTTATAGAGGGGATGAAGACCTTCCTTGCACACATGAGCCTAATGTGTCTTGGGTGGTGCATGTGTACAAGTTCATAGCAGGTCTAGCGCGGGATTAAAAATACACGGCTTACGAGAGGTATAAAACAGAGAATTGACAGAGAGCACATGTGAAGACTTGCATTAGTACTGTCCAAGTACTTCTTTATCTACTCATGCGTTTGAACGTTGACGCATCACAATAGATCAAGAGTTCAATTAATTGACTGTTACCTGCCGTAGCTCTTAGAATGAGACCTCATTCGAAGAAAATCAGGTATAGTAATAAACTCGTTTAGGTTTTTTTTTACATATATCAGCAGTCTACGTTTGAAAATAACGATATCCTGAGGTATGGGAAAGTACCCAGAAGAAGGCACTTAACAGGAAGGTAAATAATTTATATGGATCTGCATCTAACTCTTAGCAAGAATATTGTCGGAAACATGGAGACCCCCACGCTAGAACAATTTCGTTACCTTTTGAAACCCGATACTTGTTTTGTTTGTACAGTAATTTGTTGATTGATGGACACGTGAAATTTAACTACAATAATTGCATGTACATTAGACTTTGATCTTGTGGAGGTGTGGAAAATGCGGAGTGTAGAAAATATATAAAAGAAAAAGACATAAAAATGTATACATGCATAAAAAATTATGTCTTACTTAAGTAGTCAATTCTTTATTAAGCTGTTGTTATCTGTAAGCAGAATATTAACCTCGCGCTAATTTTGTTGCTTTCCTTGGCTAGTTAGCTGTGAATATTTTAAACTGACAAAAAGCGCCTGGAAAATATTTTTGATCAAGTTCGAAAAGGTGTTACCGCCAACACCTAGATGGTGCAAATCTTGCGAAATGAGTTCTTCTATTACAGTTAATAACAAGCCATGTGTAGATTCAATTTAATTTGCATATTCACACGTGAGTACAAGTCCGCATTGATCTCCACGTGGTCGTATGGCCTTTAAAATCCCACTTCTTCAGCTTAAATCACTTTCAAAAAGGTTACTTAGAGGACCTTCCCAGTTTTACGAGTGACGTATAAGATAAGGACGAGATTGGTAAGGGAAGCTTTGGATCGGTGATGAAAGGTAAAGGTAAATTGTGGTTGTTAAGCGATTTTTTGGAGAGGGAAATTCTCTCTTAAAGAACATTGCAAAGGGGGCAAAAATGCTTGAGAGCATTTGCCATCCAAACATTACGCAATTTATCGGCGTTTGTTCAAAGCCAGTGGCAATCATGATGGATTACGAGTGCTTCGATTTCAGTCCCTTCGGCCTCAACCATCAAATGTCCAATTTGTTAAAGTTTTTAAACACCCTTGGCCACATCGAGGGCCAAACTGAAGCCTTTGAGCATTTCTTGCTTGTTTTTCCGAAGGCAGCAAAGGACGTCGAGAAAGGTCTCTGTTTTCTTCACTCAAATGATATCGTGCATCGTGACCTAAAACCAAGAAACGTGTTAGTCAGCAACCGGCACCCCTGTAAAAAAGATATCAGTGCGGATCAACTGCCAAGTGTCTTTGCCGACTGTCCAGTAGTTTGCAAACTAACTGACTCCGGTGAGAGACGGTCAATTTTACTCCAAACAGCGTCATCATTCATGCGAAGACAATGAACATTGAGCGTGGTACAAAGCTCTACATGGCTCCAGAGATAATACTCGAAGGGAAATGGAATACGCAACAATGGACTACTTAAAGGCGATAGATATCTGGGCACTGGGAATGACGTTTTTCATAATAATCAATCCTGACGTCGAGTTTCCCTATGAAATGGAACTAAATTCAAGCCCTGAAAAAGCTCCAGACCTTGCTTCCAAATTTGAAAAGTTGCTTATAGAGATGACAAATGAGCCAACAAATCCAAACCTAAATCGTCCAAAAAATATCAACAGCGACGATTAAGAGTGGGGCCAGCTTGACAAACTGTGTCACAAATGCACAGCTTTCGACGCTTTTCTTCGCCCAAGCGCTGAAGATGTCCTAATGGAACTAAAAAGTAAAGTTGAAAAAGAACCATCAGTACTTTCATAGGGCACCAGTTTGGAAGACAAGGCTTATAACTAAATCGTCGATCGCAACGGTGGAGGAGACACAGGTATTTGTAATAGTACTACGCAGGGGCGAAGCGCGCGATTGCAAACGGCGTTTCTTGTGTTTCAGTTATTTGATTCTTATCCTTGGCCGCATTGCGCCCAGGGGAGGGGGGCTCCCATATAGAAATGACGAGAGTGCTCGTCGTACTTTTTAGGGTTCAAAAGTTGGAAATTGATACCTTTTAGGTGCTAAATCTAAAATGACCGCCATTAGAATAATCGTAGTACCTCTAAGGGTATAGGCTGCGTAGCAGGCCTGGAGTAATGACAATGATTACAAAGCATCCCCGTCATTTTTATGCGGGAGTCCCCCCCCCCCCCGAAGCGTTTGCGCTCTGAGGCAAATTTTGAATCTCGCGAGTAACATAGAATAAGGAAGTGTCTGGTTGGAAAATACATAATCCAGCATAGAATTCCTTTTTCACTTCGCACAAAGTTTAGCCCGTTTTTTTTTTTGTGTGTTTCCTTGTTTTTTGAAGTGAGGAAGTGTGGAGTAATTTTGTTGAGTTATTTTATCAGGCAGATATTTAGATGTGGTTTCCTTTATCGCTTGCAGGAAAGAAAGGAACCAAACATAATCATGTGACGATCCTTCAAACGTCAAGAAACAATGCAAGGTAGATTTGTACCATTTTGTGACAACAAATTACAACATTTATATGCAATACTTTGGAAGGTGTGAAATTTATACCGAAGTACCAAATTGTATTTTGTATTTATCGCAAGGTTCTTGACTTGACGACGCCACCCAAGGCCGATGACCCTCCGCAGAGTAAGATTACCAGGTCAGTATGCACCAAGAAGGATTCACATTAATTTTTGTTTATGCTTTGCTCCATTTTAGTTCTTGAAAAGAACCTATGGGGAAGGAAGGACGATCTTTATAGCTATGCTTTTCTTGTTGGCAGTATCCACAGAATCAAAGGATCAGATTCATCTGCCCATGAGAGTACCTCTGGTGATGACAGTTTACTGGAAGATCCTTTCTCCTTTCTCACCTCAGCACGTATAACACGTCAGATATTTCTCTGTTTCATCTCGTGTGAGAAAGTACATAAAAGTACCTCTCGTGTGAGCGTACATGCCATTGTAAAACAGGAAAGGGACACTCAACAAAGCATTAGGCCGGAGTGGTATTACTAGTAGACTGATTTAGCAACAGGACGTGATACCTGAAGACGCAGCTGCTTGACCGTGATCGGAGACGGGAGTACTGGAACTGACTTTAGCGCCAAATACAAACGAGACGCGTACGCGCACTTGTAAACATGGCGGCAGGCTATGGCCTCCAAAGTGTTCGAGACGTTTTGCTGGTGTCTTATTTCGACGATGTCATTGATGATGAGGAATTTACCCTTCTTTACGAAGAAAACTATTCAAGAGGAATATTTCCATATTGGAAGTATGACAAATTCGATTTGGATGATTGGGATGAAGAGGAATGTAAAGTCGAGTTGAGATTCGACTAATCTGACCTTGCTGTCCTGCTCCATGCATTGAGATTTCCCGATAGATTTGTTTGTTCTCAGAGGACTGTCTGTTCCGGAATGGAAGGCCTTTGCATCTTGTTAAAACGACTTGCTTTTCCTTGTAGATTTACTGATATGGTGATGCGTTTTGGCAGGAATCCAACTGAACTTTGTTTGATCATCAATCACGTTTTAGACTTTGTTTACTAGACACACTAACATCGTTTAAATTCTTGGAACCAACCTTTTCTTAATACACCAGCTCTAGAACAATATGCTCAAAGCATTCATGCCCGTGGAGCTCCTCTTCAAAACTGTTCTGGCTTTTTGGACGGGACCTTGTGCAAGATATCTCGCCCAAAGAATAATCAGAGTGAAGTTTACAATGGACACAAACGTGCGCATGCACTAAAATTTCAGAATGTTGTTCTTCCAAATGGGCTCATAGCCAACCTAAATGGACCCTATGAGGGGCGAAGGCACGATGCCACGATGCTCTGTGAATCAGGCTTACTAAGGGATCTCCAAGTAGTTGCATGGGCAAATGATGAGAGGCCGTTATGTTTGTACGGCGACCCAGCATATCCTTTAGGCATCCATTTACAAGCTCCATTTAGAAATGTTCCCCTCACCCCACAGATGGCAAGATTTAATGATCATATGAGTGAAGTCAGAGTAGCTGTAGAATGGATGTTTGGCTGCATTTCAAATTACTACAAGTTTGTTGAGTTCCAAAAACAGCTAAAGATTGGCCTTAGCCCTGTTGGCAAAATGTACCTGGTTTGTGGAATTCTTCAAAATCCCCACACATGCCTATATGGGAACATCATTTCGGATTATTTTGGTGTTGACTCCCCAGACCTTCTAACTTATTTCTGGTAAAATATACACGAGTGTTGTTTACGATATTTCAGATGGTGAATGTTGTTCAAAGGTTATTTTCATTATAGATAACTGTGTTTGGATGTAAAGATACACTGAGACACTGCTGATAGCCAGGTCTTTTTAAGAAGTGAAAAGTGTAATCATTGTTGTTTAAATTGTTTTATATATACATTGTGATAAATAGTCTTAGCTTTCCACACCGTTTTGTGCAACATAGTATTCAAGCAATGTGGAATAAAAATAACTAAATATCATTATCATTGTTTTCTTTGATTGATGCATTCAATGATAAAACACCCTATAGGGTTCAAAAGTAAGCCTTAACGTTGCTAGCAAAAATGTCTTTTGTACCTAAGATTATTTAGGTTTTAACTTTAATATTGTTAGGGGTAGGAAAGAGAAAATTCATGTGTACCAATTTTACCAGAGGACTTTTAATAACAGCACTAACATAGGACAAGCTCACCATTAGCATTTACGTCCAAGACGAACATGACTAGCGTTAAACATGAAATCTCTTGACTTTTGCATTAAATAAATGGTGAGATTAGACTAACTGTGTCACTCACTGAAGGTAAACTGACTAGAAAAAATACATGCATGTTTTAATTTTTCTTTGAAAATACAACAGCACACAATCCACATATCAAACTTTTATTGCTAAAACATCCCCATTAACTGATTCCTTTTCAGTACCAGCTGTATAATGTTTTGAAATATGAAAATTGGAAGCCAAAATTTAAGGGCCTATAATTATGTAGTGTTCAGGATCAACAGGCCATGGTCACATTAAATTATGCATAACCAAGTAACAATTATAAATGACGAGAAAAGGTAATTTCAATTAAATGATGAGAGTTAAATCAAAAGTAACACACCTTTAAGAGGATTATTTCACCCCACTTTATGACTAGAACGAGCTCTCAAACAGTAAACAACATTTTCGAAGAGTAAACAATGTTGTACCTTCTCTCAAAAACAAAAGATAAAATTTTGTTACAATGGTACTAACCATAATGCAAACATCATTTCAAACTTTATTTTTAACAATGCATAAGCAAAAGTAAATTGAAGTTTAGTCTTTATCCTGTTTTGAAGTGAAAAGCTGAAGCTGTTGTTGCTGCTGTTGCATAATACTCATCATCTGCTGCATGAGCATCATTTATTGTTGTTGCTGTTGCTTTTGGCTTTCTCCTTGCATTTGAAGTTGCTTCTGTATAAGCTCCATCTGCTCTTTCCTTTCTCTTTGCTGGAACTCTCTTTCTTTTCTTTGCTCTTCAAGCTGGAGCTCTTTGTACTTAAAATCTCCATCGCTGCGGCGAGTTGAAGTTTACGTTCTTGACAAGACGGCAAACTGCTTGGTTTCACGTCCACAACGCGACGCCAGAACCTCAGGACGCGGGAATTTCACTCGGTACCAAGCCCTTATACCGAGCTCGACGTCCTAAACGAAGGCCGCGTCTTCATGCTAAATCAGTCTAGTACCACTTTGAGTCGACGACCATACGGCTCAAGCTCATCAGCCGGCGCCCGATCAAGCGCCGTTCCATTCTATCCAGAGCCTCAACGAGACGGTTCTATTAGAAATCGGGAGAACCTGGTGTTCTCAAACTGAGAAATTCGACAGCTGTTCGACACAATCAAAGAACTGGGGGATATAGTAAAGCGGCAAAATGCCAAACTAGACAGTTTGAGCGTGAAACTGGAAAACGCTTGTAAAGAAGTGGCTGAGGTGAAGACCGAACTACAGACTGAACGACACAAGCTCGATCGCCAACCTCAGTCGACCGAGAAGGAGAATATCTACCGTGGGCCTGTTCCAAAGCAACTAAAGGTTTGTGCAAATTTTTTTCCAGCACTGTAGCAATAGGCTTCGATTCTGGTATGGGAGGCATTTTAAGCTTGTGGGACAGCATTCCCTTCTTTAGTTCTTTTGAAAGAAGCGTCTGTTCTCTTTTTTGTGATGTTAATAAATACACGGGGGTGGGGTGGGGTGGGGGGTTGTTCATGTAAGTGATCAGAAGACTTTCACCACACACGGTCCAGCAAGAATAATACTCAGCCCGAAATTGTACAGTTGGATGGTCATTTTTGTGAGGGAGGCACGATCGAAGGTTGCTGGCACACTGCTAATCCTAACTCAAACGTCTTTTTGACGTGGAATGGGGAACCGATGGTATCTAGTCAAATAAACAAAGCGATAAAATCAGTCTGGAAGAAGGCTCAAGTGGATGGCAATCCTAGCTCAACTCTCCCCAGAAAGTTGGCCGTTTCTCGAGTACACACAGCAAGCGACAGCAATGAAGCCAGGGGAAATCTTGCAGACCTGATGGCCCACATTCTGCAGACGGCAAACAAATATTACCGTCTACAGGAAAAGAGCAAGTCCTCAGTTCAAGCCTCCAAGCAGCTGCGCAGCATAATGCGTGAACAGTCAGACCATCCAGACCAAACAGCCAAACCAAACTACTTCTGTCAGCCCAAGCCCATCTGCTTCAGAGGCTGTTGTCCCCAAAACCTCGAGAGGTTCATGGAACGAGGACAAGGAAGCTCTTATCAAGACAGTTTTCAAGGATGAAATTGAGCACAAAGCTATTACCTTAGCTACGGTGAAAACAAAAATTTCTAATCATCCGCAGCTAAGGGAAGAAGACCCAAAACGAGTCTTGGACAAAGTACGCGCTCAATGGCGTTTCAGTAAGTCCCCCCTCCAGAACCTCAATGCCTTCCATCTGAAGTGGAAACACTAGAGCAACGTGTTGAAAGGGCGTTTCAAGCAGAGAGCGAGACGGGAAGTGAAATCATACCTCCAACCAGTGTGTCAAGTAGCGTAAGAAACGTCTTTACAGCAACCGAGCTTGACAGAATGCAAAAGTTATTTCGCAACATGATAGAAAAATCTTACCCGATTTCAAAGCCACAAATTAAGATGATCCTCGAAAAGGAAGACTGGGGCGTGGAAATGTTAAAGAAAGTTTCATTGGACACAATTGTCAACCGCTTAAATATGAAAGACGTCAAAATAGGGCTTCCAAGATGAGCAAGCAGTAAGTTAAGTTTATAGGTGTTATTTTTCCCTCGTGTCAAGGGCCCATTAACTGATCTTTTTAAGCCGTTGCTAGGGAAAATTCATCTTTATATAACCTTGTTATTTTTGGTTATTTCAGAATTATTTCGTGTGTTTTAAGAAACTGAGGTAATTACAACAGCCAATGGTAGTTTACTTGAACAGCGCAATGAACCAATATTAAGCAGTTAGGACCAAGCGCAAAAGAAATCATTCTAGCTTTGTAACAGAGATTTTTTTCCTTAAATAAACTAGCGCGCGGTTTTTATTTCAAACCACATCAACTCAAAGGAGCATCAATAACTTTTGAAGTAATGACGTCGAGCTTAAAAAAAGAAGTTCAATTTTCTAATAACCATTTTTTTTTTGCGTGGATTTAAAACCTCAAATAATTCATTGAAGGCACCGTGGAATGTCTTGCACAACATCGCAAGAGCACAGTAATTCCCAAGGTTAATCAGTCGCTGTTGGATGATGAATTAATATCAGGGTTGAACACCATTTCCAGATTATCTGAGTATGCTAGCCCATATATAATAATAAAAATGATGGCTGCTTCCAAGACAACTAATGCTGCAGCTACAGCCACACACTGAAGCAATTGTTTTTACACCATGAGCAATTCTTGAAACATTTTAAGTACGGCATTGTAAGGGTAAGCGTTCTTGAAGGGGCTTTGTCAGGGATTTTAACAAATTTTTAAACAGCCAAATTATGTATTGGCGTCGTAGGAAACCTGAAAATAACTGCCATTTTTATTAACAATTGCTATATCAGAGCACTGAAACAGCTTACAACCGTCTTTGGCTGCGAATGGCTTGGATGGAAATGAATTACAACGTGAAAAATTTAGGCTAAACTTTTCAAGTTGTTTCCTCGGGCCATCAAAAAATCGAAATTAATAGTAGGGGTCTTATTTCTTTCCGCAAATTTATTCATTTTTTATTATTTTTCTCTGGATGTTTTTCTGGGTTAAGTAGTCTACCAATAATTTCAGAGCAGTTTAGACCAACTATCCACAAAATTTCCGTGACGTAGCTCCTTTAATTATTCCCCTAATATTCCTCCCCTACACCTCGACAGATTGAATCAAAAGCCAGAGAATCCGGCCATCTTAATGAACAAGCGAAAGGGCGGATCGAGAACACGAGAGGAGCCAAACTGAGAAATCGATCAGAAAGATGCCCAAAGAAGATTTACAGGGTGGCGGGGGTAGGATTTCAAGGCTAAGACGTTGAGGGGAAGAAAAGAGGGAGAAATTAAAAGCAGAAATAACAATGACATACAATTCGCGACTAAAAACTAATGCTCCCGTTGACATGTAATATGCTGCGTTGCAAAATTAAAGACGTCAATCAAACAGGCGCGGGAAATAAAGAATGACTAAAATGAAAGCAAATAAAATATACGAACGACTGAATGTGCTGCATGTTGAATTGAGACTGAGCCTGTCTGCCGAAGGCAGTGTTTTCAATAACGACAGAACGAAATAGCGTGAGTTAAATTGACGACTGATGACAATCAAACTAAAACGTTCCCCAACGTGAATCGTGAGAGCCTGAGGTAATTGGAACTAGGAAATTTGCTGGGCATTTTCTATCCGTAAGGGCGCAAGCAAATGCAATCGTAACAACGTCTCCCAATAACAAAAAGAGACAGAGAATTTCTGGATTAATGGTCGTTTCTTTTAGGTGTGGCTGGGTCTTTCACTGTGATCTACAAAAAATTGCAAGAACATTTAAATATTGTAATACTTACCAACGATTTCACTACTATGCACCCTCTTAAATCAAAACTCCTCCAAGTTGTTTGCAAATATTTTCCTTAATCTTTTGAAGGTGTTTACTTACCAGAAAAACTAATTATAGTTCTAATGGTTGCAAAACAGTAAAATCAAGGGTGGTAATACCATAAATATACCGTAAAATGACTCATCTTCGAAAGGCTTGTGGCATAGTTATGGCATGAAGTGGCATAAAGAAACAAATCAAAGTACATGTAATTTATTTTTGTGTTTGAGTACTACACACTGGAGCAGTCGAGTTGCTTGAACTACTGCTCATCAGTAGATGACGCTGTTTTCTTTGTTCTTTTTAGGGGTGTGGGAGTTGGGTGGACTATGTTCCCTTTTTCTTCTTGTTACTGGCTCTATTTTTGATGTTATAGTTATGACTGCATTCGGTAAAAAGGAAAATCAGTCTACTAAATTCGAGATAGACAGCATTCATCTGTAAAGATGCCATGATTCTGTCAGCTAACACATAAATTTAAAATGGCATTAAAGTGTTTTTCTGTCCTTGTTCTTTAGCGCAGAGATCAAGCATTTAATTTGAGGTGGAAGTGGACAAGAGCCCAAGCTCTTCTGTACACAGAAATACATTACATGTACTTTGATTTGTTTCTTTATGCCACTTCATGCCATAACTATGCCTTTTAAAGATGGGTAGTTCCACAAGCCTTTCGAAGATGAGTCATTTTACGGTATATTTATGGTATTACCACCCTTGATTTTACTGTTATGCAACCATTAGAACTATAATTAGTTTTTCTGGTAAGTATTCAGCTTTTGAGGTGTCTGATAGTGATGAACATGAAGAGCCCCATGGTAACAAAACTAATGCTGAGGATGTTTTGAGTGAAATGGATGAGGATCAGGATGTAAGACAGACAGAAGAGTACGATGATAGAGAAGAACTTCGGAGTAACTCTGATGATGATGATAATGAACCATTAAAGAACGGGCATCGAAGAGAGCACAAGAAAATAGAAGGGAAGAGATGCGTTGACAAGAACAAAAATGCTAGTGGGAGTGAAGGTCAAGGTGAAACATCCAATAGAAAACAGAAGAAAAAGTGTCCCTTACCACATTGCAACAGTGTAGTTCGTCATCTTCCAAGGCATATGAGAGAGGTACACGAGTGGTCCAAAGCGTCCGCCAAAACCGTTAAATCTAGACTCGGGTTGCGAAAGAAATATACGTTTTCTAGCAAAGAAACTGCCTCAGTAGGAAACAGAAAGCAATGGAAATTTACAAGGGATTCTGCATCTGTCAGCTGCAAAAAACCGTGCCGGAGGAAGAAATTATGCCCTGTTCTAGGCTGCTCAACAGTGACGGAGAGACTTCCACAGCACCTGCAGCAAAAGCATGAGCTAAAGCGTGATGATGGAAAGTACAAGAAGTATCTCTCACTCGCAAAAGTAGTATCTAGAAAGAAGCCCCACATATTTCTGAGGATGAAAGCAGAACGAGAAAGCAACATCGGTGATAAGTATGATCAGAACAGGTTATCTTCATTTGACACTATATCACGAACATCAGAACAAAATCTCGAGGATGACCAACTCGCACCTGATGTGCCTGGAGAAGCTGATGGTTCTGGTAACTTTGATAGCACCGAAGACCCTCTGGCTGACGCTGTAGCAGAGACTATGCAAGAATTTGAAGACTGGCTTATTTCCCCAGACTGCGAGAAGAAAGACGAGAAAACTGCCAAGCAACATGTTGCCCAAGTGAAAAATGTTTTGTCCATAATAGGTGGGGGTACTTGCCTTCGATCATTGCTTGACGCGAAACAGATTCGAGATGTCTTCCTTCGTCAGTACGCTGAAGTGAAATACTCTCCTGCAACAATAAAATCCTATCTCATGAGCCTCCAACACTTCTGCTCATTTTTGCTAGGGGAAAACCCTGGTGGAGTTAGATTCAAGAAAGATGACGTCCTCAGCCTTAAAGAAAAGTTAAAGAACTGGTCGGGCTCGTATAAACGTGACAATACACGGCGCAGGTGGGAAAAAATGGAAGAAGATATCAGCGTCCTCATAACGCCAGAAAAAATCGCTGCCTTCAACAGAAGCCAGGCTGTCAGAGAATTCTTTTGGGCAAGCTCAGCGGTGGTCAGTACAGCCTGATGACCCAAGCTGATTACACGTTATTAAGAGATTACTTAATTTCGCAAATAATGATTGACAACGCAAACAGAGCTGGAGTCGTGGCATACATGACTGTTCAAGAGTTTCAAAGAGCCAGACCTCAGGATGACAAACACGTCGTGCGTGTCCTTAAACATAAAACTGTCAATACTCATGGGCCAGCTCAAATTGTGTTAACCAATCACCTGTACAACCACCTAAAAATTTTCTTCGAAAAGATGCGTTCACAACTGCCGACTGCAGGGCCAAGTGAGATCGATGCAAAGTTTTTCCTCTCGTGGGGGGGAAATGACATGAAATCAAGTCAGATGTCGAAAGCATTGCAAGCCATCTTCCAGAAAGCCGGGATCGAGGGCCCTATGAACCACACACTCTACCGAAAGAATGCTGTCTCCGAGTGCCACCAAAACCTTAAGAAATCAGTGGCAATTTGGCGGATCTCATGGCTCACAGAGAATCGACCGCCGAAAAATACTATAGAGTGCTTGATAAAAGCCGGTCATCCGTAAAGGCATCCCAGGTTCTCCATGGCATGATGCGAAATGGAGAAAAGAGTAACGAGAAGAGATTAAAAGAAAAGACGGAGGAAAAGAGCAACAGTGGGAGCGTAGAAGAAATGACGAACGAAAAGAGAAACAGTCGGAGCCTAGAAGAAAAGATGGATGCCATTAAGAAGCTGTTTGGTCCAGAGATCGATGCACAAAGTATATCTATCGCCACTGTCAGAGAAAAAATATGCCTGGATCCAATTCTATGCAACGAAGATGCAAAGAAGGTGTACGACAAAATACGGGCTCAGTGGCGGTACAAAGCGCAAGTAGACAACAAGCCATCAACAGCTTCCTTGCCATCAGAAAAGGAAACAGTCAGTGACCGTGTCGAGAGAATGTTCAAAGAATCTAACACGCACGAAGACGATGAAGAGAGTTTTGATTCCTCCGACGTTGTCTCCCCCACAGAAACTACCGGAACGTCTAAACCAGGCGTATTTAGTCCAGCCCATGTTCAAACTTTGCTTCGTTTGTTCTCAGATATGATTAATGGCTCCCCGATCTCAAAGCCCATAATAACACAAAAATTGCAAAACGACAGCGAGGGTAAAGAAATGGTTACCGTCTTCACAGTCACTCAGGTGGTAAACCGACTGAAGTATGAACGAAAACAGAAGAGAGAAAAACTACGACAGAAAGCAAAACTGTAGGTGCTTTTTGACTCTTAACTTGCATTAGAGATGCCCTGTACTCTCTCTTAGCAGTGTAAAAGTTAGTGAAATTACTACCATGTTTTTCCTCTGATTCCTGTGAAGCTGAGATTGGCTTGGCTAAATGTTTCTACAGTGTAATTAGGAGTATGTCTAGATGTTCAAAGTTTTCTTACGAGTGAGGGAATGGTCTAATTTTCAGGCCTAGTCCTGGTTGTTTAAGGACTACATATTCTAAGACAATATGAATGACAGTCTTCAGTTGAGGTTCAACAGACGTTATTTGTGAAGAAAAATGGAAGGAAACGAAAGGATTCGCGTTTGATACTGTTTCAATTTTTAACTTGAGAATTCTTGCTTGTTGCTGTTTAAAGGCCTGGCTAAACTGGGAAATATTGCTGCATACACAAGTGTTTCTCAGTCTTACCATGTGAGAGGTAAATGTTGCAGACTCAAATTGTGCTTCTACGCGTGAAAATGTTCTTTATTTTATCCAAAGTTGAAAGCATTCTAGCTTTAATTTTCTGGCAGCTCGTCTTGCCTTCAAAACATTATTTCCGGCACTGTGAAAACTTAAAAGGAGGATATGTTTCCTCAGCAATGTTTCCTAGTTTTCCCAGCCTCTTATTGATACTCTGATAAAAAATATTTGTTTACATTGAGAATATTGTATTCTAAACTTCCCACGGAAATAAAAGGGGACTAAAACACAACACGCAAAAAAGCCAATTGAGGACTAAGTGAAACAGTGACTATCTTTGCAAAAGACATTGAGGAGGACTAACTAATAAAGAGGCTTGCTTAAGGAAGATGTGTTTCCGTTGGAGTGTCTCCTAGTTGAGCCAGCTGCAGGTTGATATTTTGATAAACAACTTGTTTACGTTATGTTATCATCGTTAAAAACAGTTTGCACAAGAAACATTGCATTCATTCAGTTCTAGGTTACTGTTTTTGTTCTTTTTGTCGTCTTATATTTTATTAAATGTTGCTTTTTGAAGATTGACTCTTGTAGTTCAATGTTCTTGAATGTCGTGGGTGGTACTCAGTGCAATACACGAAGATACATCTCCTGTTAGGATGAAATATCAGAAAGAAAGTGATGTAGTCTTCTTGCAATTTTTAAGCAGAAATTTTATGAACTATTACCTATTACCAGCCTCTTCCTAAAACTCATATTGAACATGGCACATTTAAAGTCCTGTATTCTGTGGTTGGCGCGTTTCTCAACCCAGAAAAAATCAAATTCAGCTTGTATTCTTTCCATGTCATTCATGACTATTTAACAATAAGACGGCAAACCCGTGGTTTTTATTTGTTGATAGTTGACAAGGGAAGATGGCCCAAGTCAACTATCAAAGTTAATAGAGCACCGATAAACGACACTGGTGCGCGCGTTATAAAAACGATAACGAGTTGTGAAATTGCCATACAAATGATGCCAATTCTTGGTATTCAAACCTCTCTCCTGCACTTTGTGTTTTACTCTATATTTGAGCATTTTGTGATATTCCTACTGTGTATTATAAAGTGTGTAAACCATGAAAAGAGGTTGCAGATTTGACAACACTATGAAGGTTAGGTTCTGAAAATAATAACAAAAATAATAACATGTAACGCTGACTTTCCCAAAGTGGCACATGAAAGTTGCCAGTGCCATAAAGGTGCCAAAGTGCCACAATGGTACAAAAGTGCCATGCAAGGTTAACAAAGTGCCACGTGAAGTTAGAAAAGTGCCATAAAGTACGTTAGAATTGTGCCACTAGTTACAAAAGTGTCACTTGAGGGGTGAAAAAGTGCCACTTAACGTTGCGAAAGTGCCACATCAACATTACAAAAGTGCCGTTTCGTCTATCTATCTCTCTCACTTTGATTGGAACATAATCTGCCAGCTATCGCAAACAGTTCAATCTATGGGAAGAATCCTTAAATAATATAGAATTTTGTGGCGATCAACTCCATTTATTGTTGAAGTAGTATTGGATTTCCTGAAGACTTTTGTAAAGAATGCTACAGTTTTGGATATGCCACAGTTAATTTTATTGGAATGATTTCAAACAACCTTCTTGAATTATTATGCTCTTCAAACAACTTTTATGTTGAAGAATTGGCTTTAAACAGGCACTTTCGAGCTCATTAAACAACCAGAGGCCACTAAGTTGTTAACATGGTATGACTTGCTTAGAATTAATTGTAGTTTTTGATAACATTTTATTACTCTCTAATATTAAAGTATATACATTTCTTATTGTTATTCTTGTCTTCACATCTGACTGATGGAAAAATGTCTTTTTATCATACTAGAATTATTGTCGTGGTGTCATGATTTATGTAGATATTGAAAATGTTGCTTGCATCTATTTCAAGCATTAAGCACTTTTAGCCTAGTATATTTAATTATTACACACAATCTATAATTTTTTTCCCTTTTTATGCATAATGTTAGACTTAGTTGTTAGTCATCACATGATGAAATAGATTCTGTAAATTGGCCATTTTGAGGATTATTTATTACATATTAAAATAATTTATTGTTTTAGAGTAAAGGTTCTGAGCAAAATATCCTTATCTTGTAACTTTTTGGGATGATGTGTAACTTATTAGTGGTTAAGAACGTGGTTAAGAATGAAGAAAGAAGGTTAAGAACGTGGTTAAGAATGTTATTGTAAGGGTACAAGAATTATCTCAAACAAAGTTTGTGAGAAGGCATTTTGTCTTGCAATATTTGACAATTTTGTTGTCCAATAACGTTTTTTCTTAGTTGTGAAATATGTGTTTATAAATCGTTGGTAGGGAAGGGGAATCCAAGGTAATCAAGGCACAAGGTACTTCTGTGAAAGAGCACACTAGTAAGAGGGTGCAAAATTATCGGGAGAATTCGTTGCTTTTCCAAGAAAACCTGATAGTATGTGTCGATCAAGAATTCCGAGTGAAATTTCTCGTACCGTGGAATATCAAAATCTAGAATACAGACCAATTTGTCTAGTACCGTGGAATTTCGGGTTCTTGAATACTACGCGATTCTCGTCGTATCGTGGGAAAAAATGAGGAAAATCGGGTTCCAGAGTGCAGATCGATTCGTCTAGTACCGTGGAATTTCGGGACAAGAATACCCAGTGAAACTGTTCTCAAAGTGGAAAAGACAATTTTTAAGAAAGACACGAAAAAAAGACGCAATTTTACTGACCGCGCGCTCGTATACGGTACGCCATTATTTGCGGCAAATCTGAAAGTATAAGGAAATTTCCGGGTCTCCACACGCCGCGTTTCAATGAGGTATCCTGACATCGGATTTTCCATGCCACGGGTTAAGTCCGAATCGGAACGAATAAAGTTCCTGACACTCGGTGGACACGTCGCGTGTCTTGGAACACGGTACGTCCGGGTATGTCCGTATTCTCGAAGAATACGGGTCCGTATCGTATGATTTCAGCACCGCAATACGCTTTATTTCACACAGTAGTAGATCTTGAAGCTCTTCCATCAACACAAGACGTCAAGTGCGACGACGTGGGAAACTGGAGAAATAACAGCAACGAAAAATTATATTTTAGCGTAGAATGGATGGATGACAATTCTGCTCAAGTAACTGAGCGGGGTCAAGCGACCCAGATGTGGCAACATTAAAGAGGGAATACTACATGCTGAAACACGACAACGACTTAAAAGAGGATCGATATCCTTTTCCGTGAGTGAAATATAAATATTTTTTGGACGGTAGTCGTTAATCTGTAATATTAATCTGTGATATAATAATAATATTAATCTGTACTATAACTTACACAACATGTCGTTTTAAAACGATCTCTATTTAAAATCATATATTTCGTATTTCTCGATTAAACGCCGGGTTTTCGAGGTGGAGTTTTACCTAAGCCCCTAAAGCATTTATTTGAGGTATAAAAAGCTGCCAATGTAATGGAAAGGTATATGACTGTAAAAAATAATGTATAAAAACATTTTTTATATAAATAACCCTAGGGGCTGTCTCTGCCGTTCATGGAAACTTGATTTAGGCGCGACAACCTTTTTTTTTTAGTTCTCCTCTGTAACCTCTCCATCACTTGTATGGACTTAAGTTTAAGGGAGATTTTTTGTATTGTCAGGAGTCAAACGTCTTAATAAAAAATGATACATTTCAGAAAGTAGAGTACTGTAAACCAGTGTGCATTGAAAGTGTGCTGGATTGAAAATGTCTGTAGTCTCACTATTTAGTTTTCGTTGCAGTCCCTGGAGGACAACTGCACAGATACTGTCTTCTACAGTACACCTTCAAGAGTGGCCAGGAACATCCTATTCCGAAAATGCCTCAAGGGAATTCCAAGAAAAAAAAGATGCCATATGTTCGCACAAGAGATCAGCTGAAAATTGTCGCAGGGGCAATGAAACCTAAAGAAGCCCTCTATCACGTAATAAACAGATGGCCTTGGTGGTCTACAATCCTGTGTGGGATTAGGTCAGGTCCCGCGAAATCGACAGCAAGTAAAAGATATGGCAAGGCGTAAAGCTATCAGCAAAGGAAGTTACCCTAAAAACATGTCAGGCGCAGGAAGACCCTCTGACCCGTGGTATATGTTACTAAATGAGAGCAAGATCCAAGGAAGGGACCCAAAGACTGCATTTATTTGTGAGTCAGAGTTGGAGCTGAGCCTTTTTGCGTCGTGGGAACGAACAGACAGCTGGATTCTGCTGTAATCCGGTGGAGTATCGGCCTTTAACCGTGGACCCAACGTTTGATTTTGGTCCATACAATGTAACACCGATCTTATACCAGCATCTCATAGTTCTTCGCAGGGAAGACGGCAAACACCCAACAATGATTGGCCCAGTGCTTCTACACGAAAAGAAGACACAATCCACGTATTCGCTCTTTGGTGGGACCCTGAAGTCTCTTGAAACTGAAGAATCTAATGGCTTTCGGGACAGATGACGAAAAGGTGTTGGGTTTTAACGAAACCTACGAAAGAGCTACTCATCTGCTTTGCGAAATCCACCTTCACAAAAATATAGACACAAACTTTGTGTCTATGGACATTAAAGGAGAGAGTAAGCAGAGTATAATGGATAATATTTTTGGAAGAAAGGTAGGCAGCATTTTTGAGAGCGGACTGTCAGAAGCAGGAAGTGCAGAACAATTTATTGGCCTATTTGAAAGTCTGGAGGAAAAGTGATCATCGCTCCACTCGCCTTCCACGCTTGGTTTGGCTGGAAAAAAACCGAAGGATTCATACGCAGCGTTATTAGTCCCGTCCGTCAGAGAGCTGGCCTCGGTTGCCCACCAGACAAATTCACAACCAATCGATCTGAACGCAAAAGCGGTGTCCTTCAGGACTGCGTCAAGGGTGAACGCGGAACTGCCAAAATTGACGAATACACCCTAGTAAAGACCCTCAAGAAATTAGTGAATAGCCTGGGGCAAGAAATGGAGTTGGCTGTATTGGACAAAGGAGAGTACCAACTTCGTCCAGAGTTCCGCCACCTAGTTGCCACAGGCGACAAATGGGCCAAGATGACAAACGACCAGAGAAAAGAAGCCCTCTCGCGCGTTCACCACCTTGGTCTTCAAGAAACTTCTCCTAACAGTGTAGCCTCTGTGAACAAAACGTTAGTGGAAGGCGAGTCTGCTGTTTTCCAGCAGATTCTTTCTGCTGAGTTAGACTGGATTACCCAAGACGTTTTATAGCTCATTGCGCACAAAGGAGAAGCATTGTTAAAGGAAGGAAAAGTAACAGAGTAACTGGCAGCCTCAGCATAAGACACCCTCATCATTCCCTCAAAAGCAAAGCCCACGAAGCCGCATATCATCGTTGTAAGAAACATTAAGACGTCCCACGCGAGAACAATTACGTAACGAGATATATTGTTTGGTTTGTACAGTGCAGAAGTGATTTTGTTGATTGACGGACACGCGAGCCAAGTAATATAATCACATGTACATAATAGACTTTGATCAGTACCTTTTCGAAGCGAAGAGGAGTGGTTATGCGAAGTTACGAAGTTTAGGTTTTTACGATACGAATTAGATGTTGTTGTAGTAAGTACGAATCAATAAAAGGAATCAAGAAATTACGTCTCGAAGTTTACAATAATCGTCGTGTAACCAACGGAAAGGTAGCCTGTAAGGACTGCCAAGGGTACTCCGCGTCCTATTTGCGTGCTCATGCTTTCGCTGCGTCATTAAAAAGAGGAACCCTTGAGGCATATTTGAAGTAGCTGGTGGCTAACAAGCGTAAGACTGGTAGGCTTAACTACAGCAAAGCCATCACCTTTGGAATGCCAGCTGGAAGAGGCAGGAAGGTAGAACGACAGCCAAGAAGCAGACGCTGCAAATAAACAACCAGTATGGCGCTCCCACGAAACCCCTTGCCACCCGCGCCAAGTATTGGGGCAAATGAATGTGAAAACTACCCGGATGTTGCATAATTACATGAATTGTTTCTCGCACCGTGCCAGCCAAGTGTTGCCACTCATCCAGCACAGCTGAGTCAATTGTACCCAGCTGTGTATAATCCACCAGGCTTTCCTTTCAATGGAGGACGTTTTCATCATCCATACGCGTCAACATTTCAAGCTCACACACCACAAGCTCGTTTCCAAGCGGCACCCCCTCGTCGGTCCTTGTCTATTCCATCAGGACCATCGGCAGCAGCAGGAGCGTGGCACTCGGGATTGTCGCCGCATTCATATTACCGCGTGGCCTTGCCGAAAAGTATGAAAAAATGCTATGGTTGCGGCGACAATTTTTCCGAAAAATTTCGTCAGCCACCACACAACACCGTGGTCAAGCACTTCGACCATCGGGTGGTACGCAAGGACGAGAGCACAGGAGCGTTGGTGCACAGCGCAGACTTTGCCAACACTTATTACCATCCCGGTCCTGTATATATCATGAGAAGAAACCCTGCTTTTGACAGCCGTGTACATATCGACCTCAGCACCTACCACTCCCTTGACGAAGGCCAGAGGGAAATGCTAAAAGCCTTTGGACTGATTGTGAATGTCGTTTTATTCGCAATAATTCTACAAGCATTGAATTATTTTATTTACCTTTTCGTTACAGTTCTCTATGTCTACAGAAAACACTGCAGGATTGTACGATTTAGCAATGAAAATGCAATGATGCATGGCTCGGACGGATTATTAATATAATTATATTAATAATATTTATTAGTAGATTACCTATTTCCACACTCCGCATTTTCAACACCCCGCATTTTCAACACTCCGCACTCCGCGTTTTCCCCCTGACCTCTTGTTTGCGATATCAGAACAAGTCGCACAAGCAAAACAGCTTGATATCACACCACAGCTTACAATGCACTTTGATGGGTTTCCAGGTCACGTCCTCTTGATCTATTGAAAGCTATATGCATTTATGTTTTTAAACTTTGGATTACATTTGGATTACTGTGGTACATAATCGGGAAATTAAAAGAAAATGCGCTCTGGCACATGTCATATCAAAATTGGACTTCATTGCCGCAATTTTCAGTCTTTGCTTAAGCCATTTGCACGAACTCCTGTCGCCAGTAAATTTATAGACACAAGGTATCTCGAAACCATATCCTGTCCCTCTGTTAACTTTTTTTCCAATCACTTCTAAATGCCCAGAGTTTGTTCCTCGCTACAAAGATTTTGTCACCGCACACGCCCTTAATCTCGGTACATTTTCAGTAACTTCACCATTAGCTGTCGCTTGGTTTGGATGAACATCAATCTTGCGCTCCGTGTGGTCTGCATTTCCTGCGATACCAGCTTTCTCTCGCACTACAGCCACAGCACATCTTCGATGTTGTTTGGTTCACGCTTAAGTTGTCTTTTCTCGCCAAATTTAGGTTCCCATATGTCCATATAAGCATGATAGCAACGCACAAAAGATACCACTTTGATACTGTCACCACTGCGATCCATATTTCGTTGGTGATAAAGTTCACGAAGAATCACGCACAAAGATCAAACAGTGCGTGACGTGCCACGTTAATTGGAAATGAGCCAATCATTAGAAATAAATTCCGAAATTAAACAGTCGAGCTTAGTCGAGTCTATTGATTGAGTTTAGTTCGTTAGGATTCTATCCTTAGTAAACAGGGCAAAGTTTACGAAACTTGGCACCTCCGACGGGACAATTCTGAAGGAAAACAGTTAGGACCAAATTGAGTGAGTAAAATTTTGCTTCCTGAATTTTCTTGACGATATGGAGGTGACAGTGGAAACTTTGGAAATCAAAGTTACGTAACTCGACATGACAGTGGCAAAGACGAACGCCGTTTTAGAAGCAGGGAAGCCCGAAGCAATTGAGAGGCAGCTTGCGAGTCTTAGGGACATAACAGCAGAAATTGATCGGATGCGACTCCGCGTAGAAGCCAAAACATTAGCGGCGAAAGAGGAGATCACCGAGATTCAAACGTGGGACGACCACCTGGACGCGAAGTTTGAAGAAGCAGACAACGAAGTTGTGAAAGTACGCAAGTGACTGTATGATTGAAAAAAGGAAGCAGAAGTTCTCGCTCAAGAAGAGAAACTGCAATTCGAGGAAAACTTCACAAAACCAAGCTGGAATTCCAAACGGAGCTCCAGGCTACGCAGATTAGCCAACACCCGCTTCACACCCACACGTCAGCGACATCCAAGCTACGTTACCGAAACTGGTGATATCGAAATTTGACGGCACCTTCATGGACTGGCCACGATTTTGGGGACAGTTTACCGAAACCATCGATAAAACAAGCGTCGCATCGATAACGAAATTCTCCTACCTACGAGAACTGCTCGACTCCAAAGTAAAACGAACAATAGAGGCGTTACCCTTCAAGTCACCGGGATATAATCGCGCGAAGAGCATCCTAACAGAAAAGAACGGTAAAGAGTCCGAGATCATGAAAGCATACACTAGAGAAATTTTGGAAATCCCTTCATTACCAAACGCGAATCCAAAGAAAATTATCGAATTCAGCGAAAAATTAACGTATTGCGTGCAGGCTTTGCAGACGCTAAAGAAACTCGCAAGTCAATGGGGTGGTGTCCATGATGCTAGAAAAATTGCCAGCCACCCATGGGGATCTCCTTCAAACGGATCCAGATTGGGAGAACTGGGATTTCGCTAATCTTTCCTAAGCAATTCGACTGTGGGTGAGACGGAAACCGGCGGAAACAAACGAACTGAGTGCGAACAAGAGCAATCGGCCAAAGATATACACGCTCAACCTAGAAGTATCATGCGCGTCGAGAACATCCCGGACCTCGTGGTTGCGTGGTCACTCGTGGTCACTCGTAGTTTTTGTATTGCCATCAGGCATGATCATGTTCCAGTTATGCTTCAGGACAGGCCATTCTCTGGAAAAATGAAACTTGTATGACTAAATAATGATTCTATTTGTACTTAATACAAATCTTTAAAAAACATGTTTTGCAAATCAAACGTTGTTATTACATAGGGCGATAGCGCTTTCATTTTTCCAGTGTTTTATATGGTATAGAAAACTAGAAAAACGAATGTTTATCTAAATTTTACTAAGGTACATTTCTGACGTTTTATAAGAATAATAACAGCCACTTTCTTCTGTCCTCAAGGTGGCCGTTGTGGAAAGGTTCAACTGTATGTGTTTGAGTATAGGATTCAACCGTCACAGTTGTTCAATAAAGCGATAGCGCTTTTATTTTTCGAGTGTTTTATATGGTATATAAACCTAGAAAAACGAATGTTTATGTTAATTTAACTAAGGTAAATTTCTGACGTTTTATACGAATAATAACAGCCACTTTCTTCTGTCCTCAAGGTGGCTGTTGTGGAAAGGTTCAACTGTATGTGTATGAGTATTAGGATTCAACCATCACAGTTGTTCAATAACTGTTATCTTGAAGATTTATGTTTTGTTCCCACCTCCGACTCCAAATTTAATAAAGCTTTGATGCATTTCTTTCCCATTTTCAGCATTTGTTCATGATGGTCTAAAGACTGGACAAATGAGCACTAATCTTCAAACTGATTTTATAAGGGAAAGGTATATTACCATCCTCCACTACAGCAGGCCCTCCATCAAAGCAAAGAGTTCACACAGCAAAACTCATTGTGGGAAAGTATCCCTCTCGAGGGTGTAAGAAAATCTTAGACACTTTCGAGCACTACACCAGGTGCCCCACCAAAGCAGAGATAGCCAAACTTATCGTGGGAAATTATCCTTCCAGAGGGGATAAGAAAACCCTGTACACCTCAAGCGCTAGACCAGGTGCCCCACCAAAGTAGAGAGAGTTCACATAGCCAAACTTATTGTGGGAAAAGTATCCCTGCAGAGTGGATACGAAATCTTAGACAACACAAGTACATGGAATATTTATTTGGCGCACTTCTTATCCTTCTTCTGCTTTAGAGATAACTAACATCACCTGATGTATACCGGTTTATGGTATGATTTGAAGTTTAAAGTGCTCTTTTCAAACTAAACTCTTTCTAGCTGGTGTGTTTCTCTATAGTTCCTTTTTTTTTTTTTACACAGTCTCCTCCTTGCAATTTTGGGGTTAATTAAAGGTTAAAATCGTAAATGCATTTAAAAACTAAAGCAACCAAAGACCACAACAGCAGACAACAATGGGAATAACAAAAAGGAAGAAGCAATTGACATCCTCAAGAACTGCAAATCTACCCGTAAAAGAGATTGCCTTCCCTCTCTGGATAAAGTTATGGAACATACCTCCAGAAGAGCACAAAGAGTAGACAGCCCCTGACCAATAAGAGAGGTGTTGGAAAACAACATGTAACCTTCCCTTCAACAGCATGTGCAAGTAATTACACCAAGAAGTAACAAAATTAATAAAAAGACTATCAATGGAGAAGGCAAAATGGTGTAAATACTGGCAACTACTCCAGTCGATGCGGCATGAAACTGCGAGATGAAAGGATCTGTTTAATCTGGTTTTTTGCTTTACTGCATCAGGTTACTTTTTAATTTTCACTATTTTTCTATTTATATATTCCTTATTTTATGTCCCTACTGATCTTATATATTACTTCCTTTCATATTTATTCTTAGTTAGCTGGTAATAGGTAATACCAGTGTACATGTAACTCATGTTTTCCCTGAATATCGGGGATATATGCATGTATACAAATATAGGCCACATAGAGTACCGTGCTTTGTTAATATACATTCAATAACTTAATGAACAATAATCATTACTGAAAGATATAATTGTTCATTAAGTACGTGTAACTACGAAAACTTCTCAGTAATTACTTCAAGGGGTAACTCAAAGTTGTTTAGAACTACTGCTCTTTCCTTCCCTTAAGACAGCTAAAACAAATGCAGCAAAAATAAAAAAAGAGAAAAAAAAGTAAAGCAGGAATGGGACGTGGAAAAGAAAGAAATGGAAGTTTTTTGACATTATCAACATCTGTACATCCCTAAACCAAACCATCAAAGCTGGCATGAGAATAGGCGCCTTGGAGAATACAGGTATGGACCACTACAGAAACCAGCGCCGTGACTCTACTAATGGAGACCCTGTAATACGTCCCTGAAAAGAAACGAGCTGTCAGTGGACCAGCTATGTTGGCCGTTGATGAGGAGTTGGTGGAATGCGTTATCCATCTACATGTGCCTAAAGATATTTTTTTCCCAAATGTTTCAATGCACCAGGCGACTTATGGCTTGAGAACTAGAGAGTGACTGCCACTAATATTTTAAAGGTCATTGTGACGATATAACGGGAGAATATGGCTGCTGGGGAAGAATTCAATGATGCTGTTCTGCACATCGCCGGGAGTGAAATTGACAAAGTTGTGTATTTTAATCTGGGATCCATAAAAATCAAACACATCACAGAAACCTGACAATTGCATAACCTCTCAAGCTTATCTTCCCTCCATTGGGTTGTTAGGAATTGGATACCGAATCCCTCCGCCCTTTTCTTCATAAGAAAGCTCCGTTAGCTACTGAGCACGCTGGGGAAGAAAAGGACTTTGAGATTTCCTGTAACTCTGAGGTGTGCCACAATACGAGTCGAAAGACAAGGTTTCATTGAGTTTTACACTCTTCTTCTTCTTCTCAAGAAAGGTAGATTGAGCCTCCATTTGGTTTTCAAAGAAAGGACGTAGAAAATACGAAGTACTCTGAACAAGAGAAGCACTTTGAAGTTTCCTGTAACTCTGAGGTGGAACAGAATGGAACGTTTGTGTTTAACAATCCTTTACTTTTCAAGAAAGGTAAATGAAGCCTTCATTTGGGCTTTAGGTAATGGATGCAGAAAATATGAAGTACTCTGAACAAGAGAAGGACGTTAGCGTTGCCTGCAACTCCGAGGTATGGGAGGATATTGGTCAGGACACAATGGCACATTATTTTTATGTTCCTTAGTCTACTCTTCAAGAAAGGTAGATTGAGCCTTCATTTGCTTTTCAAGGAACGGATGAAAAAAATACGGAGTACACTGAACAAGAGAAGGGCGTTGAAGTTTCCTGTAACTCCGAAGTGTGCGAGGATATTGGTCAAACACAATGGAAGGGTTGTGTTTTATACTCTTCTACTTGCTCGGAAAGGCAGCTTAAACTTCCATTTGGGTTTTAGGTAATGGATGTAGAAAATACGGAGTACTCCAAAAAAAAGAAGGACATTGATGTTTCCTGTAACTCTGGAGCTTGAGAAAGTGAGGCGCCACCACAAAAGGCGAAAGGACACTGACCTGAAGGAGAACACAAAAACAGCCACAGACACACGAGAAGCACCACCAAGCACAGACCTACAAGCACCACAGAGTACAGACCTAAAAGCACAACCAAGCACAGACAGACAGACAACTCCAGGCAGAGACTTTGATTTTACAATGTATGTTTTAAGTAGTGTTTCTGTTCTTAAAACTGGTTCGCTCAGCTTTGTTGACTCATGTAGTTCACCTTTTATTATTTGTCGTATTTTTAAGTCTAATCTCGGGAACAGTGTTCAAGTTGCAGGTGATCGTTGTTTGTGCGATGGGGGTAAGGTTTTGTCTGTTTTGTGTAATTTTCAAGTGACTATCGACTTTTCATTTTGAGTGTTCGTTCCTGTAACAGTTCTGCGTTTTGTTTGTCAAGTGTGTCCAGTGAAGTTAGTAAATATGCATTCGTGGTCAAACTCATGTTTGTTTATCACAAGAAAAGAACTTTGGAAATGTTTTCTATCTGAGAGAGTTGCGTCGTCATGCCTTAGGGGCTCAAATGCCCCAAGCTGCGCTGAGTGGCATTTCTCTTAATGCCACTCGAATTAAGACTTTATTATAAGGACATTTATTGTACTATATATACCTACCATACATATAACTTATTCACCTAATTGTTCTTATTTACCTGGTATCATTTAGTATCAGTGTACATGTAACTTATGTTATTCCCTGTATATCAGGGATTTATGCATATATTTAAGTATATGTCACACAAAGTACCATTCTTTTTTAACATACATTTAAAAACCAAATGAATAATAACAGTTACTGATAGATAACATTCATGCAAAAAACAAGGACAGCAGAGAGTTATACGCTGTTTTCCTTTTCCCTCTCTGAAATGTGAATGTTGCACAATAAAAATAATAAAGTTGATTCCATTACAAGGTTTTTAACTTCAAGGTGCCTTCTAAAATATTTCAGTTCACCTATCTGTTCAGAGTTTCATCTTTTGGAGTCGATGAATAGTAAAGATCCTTGCAAATTTCAATGACCACTGGACCCCAGATAACAGCAAGAAAACAAGAACTTGTCTGTTACTCTTTAAGGAAAAAATATATTGATAATAAAAATAACAAAATCAAAAGGGTGAAAACTTGAAAGCTAAAATCATACTGTTGCGAGTTATTTCTTTCAACCCATCCCCTGTCCTTGCCATTGACAAGGCATCCAAAGAAAGACCTTCATGTGCTAACTTTGGAGCCATCTTGAGCAAACATTTCGCCAGTTGGAAAGTAAGACTGCTGCATTTTCAACTTAAAGGTACCAGAAATTTTGTAGAGGAGAAAAAAGTGATGCAATATCATCAAATGGCACCTTAAACTCTATGTAGTAAACGGAAGAGTACACTCTCTGGAAAAAATATAAAATATAACCAAAGATAAATTCATCTTTAACACCATCTACCTATACACAATGCTCACAAACTCAACTTTCCCATGAGGGGCTTACCAAAAAGTTGACAGGTACATTTCTATCACCTAATAGACAGTGCAATGCAATGAAGAGAAGAGCACCAGAATTGTACAAGTACATGTAAATGTAAGTAGGCCAGTTTCTTTTCTATAGGTCATATAATTTGTAAGTTTTTTTATTTTATTACTTCTTTCCTATTTATTTTTGTATTTGTTCACTTAGTTTTCTATTAGCAATTGTAGCAGGTTCCAATCAGCATTTGCTGCCATAGTTTACGAACCTGCTTTAACAAATAAATTATTGTATATGGATGGACGCATGCATGCATGCATGTAATTCTTTAGATTTGGAACCACAGAGACCATTTCTCCAATTGGCTCGATTAAACTGTTCATTTATCCAAAACAAGAACACAGCCTTCGGAAAGTTGGGAAAAAGAAAAAGGGGCATTGTCCATCATGGCAACCCTCCAATTAAGTCCATGGGATCACCTGGGGATAACTTTTCCCATGGCAAGAAATTGAGGACAGTCAGTGGTCAAAGAACCATGTTTCACCCTAATGCGCCTGCATGGAAGGTTCCATTATAATTTCAAAAAAATTGTCACATTTTTCATTTTCTAAGGTGCTGAATACTTTAAGCAAGGCAGATTTTTATTCAGAAAGCTGGACGAAGAGAAAATCAAGTAGATTTTATGAAGTAGAGTGAGTGGCGTCAAGGAGAGTAAAACAAGAAAAGGTAAGCATACTGTATGTCTTGATATCTCTTTATCCTATGGTTTTTACTTTACTGCATGCAATCGTGAGGTGTTTGATCTCAATTAATGTAATTTTCATTATCTTATTATTGCTTAGAACAAATATTTTATTAAATGGAAGGGCTATTCGAGCCTAGAAAACTCATGGAAGCCTGCAGAAAATATGAACTCACTTTCTTTGAGGTAAGTTCTGTGATCACAAGCTATACTATTTGATCATCTTATAACTTTTGCTTGAAGAGCGAGGATAGTTACTGCAGATATGAATTTGTTGAAAGTCCTTTCACTTTGCTGATAGAAAAAAGCTGCTTTTATTTCTTGGCATGTAGTAATGTGGGTCTTATGGCTATTTATGTGTAGATTTATTAGTACACAAAATATTTATTACTCATTTCTAGGTCATTTTACAACCCTAAGATGACCACAGATGAAATTAAAGTTGCTAGTGATGCTCTACATTGTGGCATTTTAGACCACCTAAAATTAAAAAGCTCCCTGCATGCTGTCATTGCTTTGAAGCATGCTGACTTTAATTTTCTATCTAAATGCAGAGGATGCAAAATCAATTATGCTGCTTATAAGGCATTTGACCAACCTCTCATAAGGCATTTGATCATTCCCTTTTAATAGGGGAATTCAAACCTGGTTCTGGATCACCAGTATTAATGATTATCAAAGGTTTATAGAAGCCTGTGCTTGCATCCAAAGGTTTTACTCCTCTTGCTTCCCATGGCATGTAGCAAACTCAGTAACTATCCATGGAACGCTTTTAGAGTTCTTTTAGAGATGAGAGAGTCTATTCCCATTTATAAAGCTTTCACAAAAATCTGGCTCCACACAGAGCTTGTGTTTTTGTCTTCATGCTTTTTTAACTCCTCAAGTACCAAAGGGAATTTTATCTGGGAAGCTGCTAATGCACTATTAGAGTGACAGAATTCTTATGGCCTTTAATCTTATGGTTTTTAATCTAGAATAACACCAAATTTATAATGAAAGACTTGTATTTGATATAATTTATAAATGGATGGTGCTTTATTCACTTGCAACCATACTGCAGTGAAATATTCTTTTAACATTCAATTATAGCTATTTTGATTTAGCCAATTACTTCCCAAATCTAGAGTTACTTTGTGATATCAACACTTAAGTTTAAGCATCAATTTTCTTCCTAATGCTCAGGTTAAAAAGAATATTTTACTAAAATGAGGAAGGATATAATTAATATAAAATTACCCTATTGAGGTTTTGCTTGCAATTTAAATATCTAACAATAACATACTCTGGTGGTGAGACAGCTTTTTTGGCACATTTTGATTTTTTTTTGGTGTATACAATATTTGTATGTACTTGTATATAATAAAATGCATCCAAATATATGAATTGATTTTAAAAAGTTAATGAGAAATTTTCTCCTTGTGAAAGTAAGGAGAATTAGCCAAATTAACTCTTTCAGAGGCACAATGTGAGGCAATTCTGAAAGAGGTCATGGAATAGTTTTACATGTAGGTGGAGTTCAACCTCATGATCCCCAAATGCTTAGTCTAAAAAGTAGCAGGCAGGCAATTTACAGAACCATCCCCTGGTCCTAAGCAACGATATCTTGTAGACTGTAAGGAAGGAACATTTCTTTGATGCCATATTTACCACTGATATGCAAGAGCTACTTTTCACAGAAACCAATAGCTACCATGAGCAGCAAGTAGCAGCTCAACTCAGCAAACACAAGAGAAAATGGAGTCCTGTCACACAGGAATGCATTCATCAGCACTATGATTTACATGGGCATCATAAAGTTGTTGCATGTATGAGCTTACATGTTCTAGAACACAGACAACCACCTCCATAAAGAAATGTGTCAACTCTATTATGACCCAGATGCACTTTTTGCAATAATGGAAGTACCTTCACTGAGTGAACAATGCTAGAGACCTCCTCAGGGAGGACCCTGATTTTAATAAAATTTATCGTGTCAGGCAATTTTCAAATTGTATTTTGAGAAATTCTCAGACTGTATAGACTTGACTGGGAGGTTTTAACTGATAAGATAATGGTTCTTCAAGAAGGGAGAATCTTGTTCAAGCAGTATATAAAGAACAAGCCTGTGGGGTAGGGAATCAAACAATGGGTGCTTTTTGAAGCCAATAAAAGCTGTCTTTAATTTTCAATTCTACCTTATACAAGAAGATAGGCGAGAGGAAGAGCACTTGTGCCTACAGTATAAGGAGTTTATGGGCAAAGTTGATTTGGTGGACCAAATTCAGCAGATCTTTAAAGTTATACACAAGTCAAACAAAGCCTGAAAAAAGTTTTCTATTATGGGCTTGAAGTGTGTGTGTGTGTGTGCTAAATTCCTTCACCATTTTGAAGAAAGTAAAGCTGACACGCCAAGAACTCTTTTATTTTAGAATTGCCATTGTGCACCATTTTTTAGAAGGGAAGAGTTTTCCTGCTGACCATCCACTTTCCAGGCCTCCTTCTGTAATGGGTGCTAGGAGACTTAACAGGCAGTACTATTAAATGTCTGTAGAAGAAGACAGGAGAGACTGTGTTGTGTGTGCTAGGGTTGTTTCTGGCCAAAAACGTGAGCAGAAACTTCAAGAACAAGACAAACACAGTGTCCATCACCTATGACTGCAACCTCTCTGTAGAGAAATTGTGGGTAAGGCAGTACTCATTGGTGGAGTACTAGCCCTAGGTATGCCCTCTTTCTCTTAAAGGCAAAGGAATACTACAGAGCCTTGTGAACTGTTTTTTTTTTCCCTTTACCTTCGCTTGTGACGGTTTCTATATAATGTAATTTTTTATGTAAGAAAGGAGAATTATTTCCATACACCTGTACCTCCTATTTATGGCTCTTTGTGCCATTTATGATCTCTTTTTTAATGATTTCAAGTGAGGCTAGCAAGGTGTCTCTCAAGGAATATTGCATACCCTCAAATTATTTAAAATTGATCAGCTGCATATTGACAGACAACATAAGGATTACTTTGGTTGCATTGAAGATAACTGGACAGAGCAAAAAGTCTTTAGTTCCTGAAATAATCTACTTTTGCAAAATACAAAATTTATACTCATGAGTATGAAAATGCCCTGTCTTCAAAGGGGATGTGTAACTAAAGTCACACTCTATAGATCTGATCAAGATCTATATATCGTTTAAAAGAATTCCCATGATGATTCTGGATTCTAACAAAGTTTCTAATACTTATTTAATGATTTCTGAAATTATTATGATTATTATTATGATTCTGGATTCTAACAAAGTTTCTAATACTTATTTAATGATTTCTGAAATTACTCTACTTTTCAGAAGGTTTGGAATCGAAACTCTTTCCAGAAGAGCTCTTAACCACCAAGAATTCTGATCTCTTCTCAAGATATTTAGATGTCAAGCATTCTCACCAGAAGAATTCCCTTCTATCTATAAAATCTTCTTGCCAAAAATGCAATCACATTAATTCTTGTCCAGAGAATTTCGTTTTCAATCAAAGAAAATTGTGAATAGGGGAATGGAGAAAGAGAAGCGACCAAAAACGAATTTCCCCTCCCCTTTTCAATACATTCATTGGAAAGAAATTTACACTAATTTAAGAATATCTTTCATTTAACACCAAAGTTTAGAAATAAAGTGAAATTAATCAAAAGTTGTGACAAAAACACTGATGAGAGTAGATTCTTAGATCTTTAAAGTGAAAGGGTTAAAACTTAAGTCACTAAGAAATAAAATTATTGAAGGGAAAAAATGTTGGTTACTCGAAAAAAAACTCGTATGATTAATGTGCAGAGACAAAGTTGAATACTCAGTGATTACCTGAAATTTAATTGCTATCAATTCAATTTTCATGTTTAGGTTAAATGTTAAGTTCTCATTTGGATGGTAATTATCGTCATGAGAAAACAGAGCTCACCTCATCGCTACTATCCACGAACAATCCAAATATTGTCTGTCCTTGTGAGTTCTAGAAGAGGACTCTCCACTACAGCACGTCCTTACGACAAAGGGAAGCGTCTCATAGTTCCTGCTTAGACACCTGAAATGACAAAGAAACGAATTCCATCTTTTTGTCGCTCTTTCTTGGTTTTCGGGGACACTTTGAGGCTGAGGTGGCAGTTACAGTAGCAACTTGTCAGATTTCACAACACACACCTCCTGTCCTGCCCTAAAAAACGTCACAACCGTCTTATTGGCCATCTTGTGCTTGCATTTTTCGTAGCAGGAAGGCGAACATGGCCTGCAGGTAGCCAAAAGTATTGATCGAGTTCACTGAACGACTTTCGAAGCCGCATGGCTCCTCGAAATGCTATAGTGTTCGCGCGGGGAATGCAGTCACGTAGCTATGTATGAATGAATGTGAATGTGAATGACGTAGAAAAACGTGAAAACGTAGCTATGTAACCTGGCCTTTTCAGCCCCGCATTGCTACTTTCCAGTACGGCCTGGGACCGACAATGAGAAACAAATGTACTATTACCCTTTGAAAATAAACAAACAAAGATTTTTTTTTTCACGCAAAGGAAATGAAAGAGACTGATCAAACAGGATTTGAGTCTGAGTGACAGTGAATCACGTCTGCGTGTGTCACTGTTTCGCTTTAGAATCCATAGCAAACAGTATATACCGATTACAATAGCGGTAACGTATAACTTGTTTTTTCAAAGTTACAGGCGTCGATATTTTTCATATCATCCGTGTAAACCACCATTTTGATTGACACTCTCATCATGCGCCATCAGCCTAAAGAGTCAAACAATTTTTCTCATCATTTGAGATTTCTCGTGCATGATCCTGGCCTTATCTTTTCCGAAAAAGATCTCACTACTTCTAAAAGATGCATAATAATTTATTTTGAATGACACAAAACCATTAATTTTTGTCTTTATATACCGGTATGAAAGATTAGTTTCAGGCTGACCTGCCTGGCCAAGCGTGGCTTTTAAGAGAGGCGAACCTATGGGGTAAATCTTTATTCGGATGAAGTCTATCTATTACCATTCTCAAGTTATATTTAGGACTATATAGACACTCTAAAAAACGACATGGTTCGAAAATCTAGCATAAAACTTCTTATTAAAGACTGGATCATTAGATAATGCAATTCCAGAGTCTTCATTGGCCTAGCTATCATGGGTTATGAGCCACTATACCATGCGTGCGACTGAAAAAGAGTTGATCCCGAAGAGTGTTTGTACATTGTAATATTCCATTTGTTTTTACAAAACCAAGTTGGAAAGATTTATCTATATTTTGGGGCCTTTTTAATGAAGCAATTATTCCACTCGCGCTTGTTGGATATGAGATGATTATAGCCAACACAGCCCCACGTGCCTCGTTGGCTAGCCATCATCTCATATCCACCAAGCGCGAATGGAGTAATCGTTTATTAATTAGAACTTAAGTGGCCATTTGATGACTAATCAGTTTGAATTTGCTATGATACGTCTTTTTTGAGTGGTGCAGGACTACTCCGGTTTTTCAGTCTACGTCAAGATATTCAATGTTAACATGACAATTACTTAACAAAATAATGATCAACGCTTCATAACGTTGCATATGTATTCAGTCATTTTTGAAAAAGTTATAAAATTGCATTATTTACGAAGAAGGACTCAAGTTCACGATTTGACCAGAAGAGACAACAAGGGCGGAAATACTGATGAGTTAGGGAAGACAAAGAGTAGCTCAACTGTCCTCTTAACGTGTAGCCAAGGCAAGGGTATATCCTACTGAACTTTCCGAAAGCACCCCGACACGTCGTCCACGCCCCTGCTTTCGCACATCGAAGCTTCTCTATTGAAATTTGGTTTGGTTGAACAAAATGGTTCTACCTCCTTCAGGTGTTGTTATCATAATTTTGGGTAGATAATACTGATGTGGGCTTGCTACAGCTGCTTGCAGAATAGTTTGTGGCTGATTTGGATGATTCATAGACTCTCGTGTCTCAGTTTTTGCTAACTCTTCGATACCTTCCCCTAATACTAAGTGTTGGACACTGCTACTTCCGGAGAAATCTTTCTTACGAATTGTGGTGGTCTGTCTCCTATTGATAGCATTGGTGTCCTCTGACTTGTTTCGATGTTCTTCCTGCTTTCGTGCGGCTCTTCGAACAATGTTAACAAATACTTTCAGAAACCTTCCATCAGCTCCTGCAAAAATTAGTGAGCTAACTGCATATTTCAGGTAGGTGAACGATTGACAGATGACAATGGCGTTTGAACAACGTACCTCTGCTTTAACATATACGATGGAAAATGCCATATAGGGCAGGTATGAAAAACAAAAAACCAGAATAATTAGGATCACCGTCCAGGAAATGTCTCTCCCCTTGAAATACTTCTGGTTCCTCCTCGTTCGTGAAGAACTGGTACCAACTTCATTGAAGATACTCTTAATCAGTTTTCTTATTTTAAGAAAATAATAGATATTTGAAGAGACGGAAATTACCAAAGCTATGAATAATACAGATCGAATAATCGTAAGAAATATGGGCCCTTTGTCTAGCGGAACATAGGGAATAAAGTGTTTGCCTTTGATGACAAATATTGCAGAGATTCCAACACCAGGTATTGCAGCAAGTGTTAACACCATCGATATTCTTTTGGTTGAAAGATAAGCCTGCCTATTTAAGGCTCTTCTTAGGGTGTCATGCAAATCAATGCTTAGCAAGAAGAAGGACGTAATGTAGCCCCAAAAGAGGAATGAACCGAGAGCTGTTTGTGCAAGTAATAAGTTTCGTCGATGAAACTCGGCAGGAGATGCCACCATTGTGCTTAAGGCCAACGGGATGTCTATTGCACAACCAAAAAATCCTATAGAAGCAAGGCTGGTCAGAATCGCATTCGTGGTCTTTCTCTTGAAGTCACTCCTAAATCGTAGAACTGTAACAACAATGGTGTTAGCAGTAATGCCAATCGCAGCCAAGAGAAAAAGAAAGACTCCCAAGAATATTCTGGCTGATGTAGAGATCTCCTTCTCCATTTAGTTACTCCCAGACGAGTGGAGGATGAATTTCTTGAGGCTGAATTTCCTGTCGCTATCTTCTCTCAGGTTAACGCGTGCTTCTAAAAGCCATGAGACATTGATTACCTTCTTTAAATGATCTAAGACAGAAACCTAAAAGAAAGCCAAGAGCGAAGTGATGAGTAAATTGTAAGTGAGGCGCAGTCCAATATTGTTAAATGATAAAATTACAATTATAGGTAATCTACAATATCGTAAGGTTTTCCTGTGTTGGAAAGAAAAGGAATGTAAATGTTATATTATTTTAAGTCATTTAATGTAAATTATAAAAAAGGGTAGGTTGATTACTTCGTACTCCTTCTTGGTGGTCTTATCTTAAAGGTCGAGTTTGATCACGTTCTTCTTCTGTGTTTGGCCACGTTCTCCTTGTGAGTTTAATCACGTTTTCTTCGTTGTGATCGTGAGGTTGACATGGAACTCATGATAAGCCATGTTCTTAAATAATTTAATTTGTTAGTCCAGGAAGAGTAAATCTCCCTGGTAATAGGTCGCGTTCGACACCTTCGTGTTCCCAGGGGTAATTTAAGGGTAAACAGGTGATATCCCTCATGTTTCGCAACCAAAAGCAATTTGGGGGCGGTACTTGTGAGCGCCTTTCTTCTTTAACTCTTGTGACCAAGATGTTGTTATGTAACAATCTTTAAAGGTGATTTTCTCTTAAGATACACTTTCAGGTATAAATAATACACTGAACCAAGGTTATTTGTAATTTTTATATTGTCGATCTCGTTTCTGTTCTAGCCGATCTCAACCGTAAAGATATGAAAATTAAGGAAGAAATTTATTTTGTAACTGCGTAGACAACCCTAAGGTGCATACTCAGTATGTGGGAACTATAATACGTAGTCAAGCGTGATTCGCTAGTTGAGATGGTACGATGACGACACAAGAAGATTGACGGCTTAGAAATGTCATCCGCAGTGTCACCTTTATAAGCAGAGACTCTAGTTTTCCCTAATATATTGAAGCTAGTCCCCGTTAGAACAACTTGAGAAGGAAAGAAAATAAAGAAAGATCAACCAAACCAACAATGCGTGTTAAAGAAATTAATTCTAACAATATTATACTTACTAAACATCCAAATACATGCCGGTCAAACAATTGTTACATAAAATTTTCGCTGCCGTGAACCATCGAGGCTGTTTCAGAAATTTGCTAATTGATCTGATTCCCATGTAACGTAATTGAAAATAAGTTTCTTGATAATCAGTGAGAGATTGTTGTTGCAGGCCAGCCTCAGAGAGAACTTGAGTTTCTTGAACAATCCGAAAAAAGCCTTAAAATAAGGCATAACTGTGAAACAGTTTTTTTCTCTAACTTTTTATGTGGAATTGTCAATGTGCACAGTTTTGATAAACGCATGTTTTCCTGTAGACTTGATTTCCGTATGTAGATAAAGCTGGGAAAGCGCTTTTCAATCATTTTTTCAACAAAAATCGCAAGCTTAACATCCACACTTTTTTCCATAATTCTCTTGATTAGGGCAAAGGTAGAACAAAAACCTTTGAACTTGGAGTCGTGCAGGTTAAAAAAGGGATTCATTACGCAATCTTCGCAAAATTTGCATAAAACCCACAATTTTCGGTTTCTCTGTCGATCCGTTATGTAAATAATAGAATGACAGAAACTGTAGCCTTCACTTTTTTTCTGTCGAATACAAAACAGTTTCTTTAAATACATGTGGTTTTGAAACCAGCAGATCAAACCGAGAGATAGAATTTTCGGCATCAATTTTTGTAGACATATTTATTGTAAATAAAATAAGAGAAATGGTAAGTTTTGAGCTCGGTAAAGAAATGAAGAAAGATGTTTTTCGTCTTGTCACGAGCGTGAGACAAAGAAGAAATTTTGAGTCTCCATGAGGAATCGAACCTCAGACCTTCGGATTCCTCGCTTTGATGCTCTACTACTGAGCCACAGAGACTCTACGCTGAGCGAGGTCTATCACGAAGTTCACATGACACGCTTCCTGTATACTGCTAGGATCAGCAATGTCGACAGCGGCATGTTTGTGAATAGAACGAGAGAAATGGTAGGTTTTGAGCTAGGTAAAGAAATAGAGAAAGATGTTTTTCGTCTTGTCCCTCATGGGGGCTCAGAGGGTTACATCATAACGATTGCCTGTATGAGGGAAATCGATCACTTTGGTTGATAGTGCAGCCCTAATCATGAGAATAGCGACAGAATGACCGACTTTTTGACTAAAATGCAGATGAAAACTCGTAGAATTAGCTTTATTATGGCTCAGCGAGCGCAAACGGTTTTCACAATTATTCATTGGGTAGCCTGAATTTAATTTGTATTTCATTGCATTAATTCGTTCATTTTTGGGCTAAGTATGTGAATTTCACATTAGTCGTTCTCCGTCAACAACAACATCAAAATAGTCGTTGATCACCTGCCAAGCCGTGATACTCGTTCAATCTACACGCAAGCCATGCCGTTAATTTTGACAACCTACGCATGTAGTTTGATTAGATAAAGATTGGATAAAGTTTTGTTGATCGTTCAGACACAAGGGTAGTGATAGATAAATATTTGCCTTACCTCAGCTGAACTCCAAACGAGACTAGATGAACCGTCGTTACCACAGTTTAACAAATGTCTCAAATACTACCGGCCACCTGGTCTTATCGCTAGAATCATCTTTCCTCTTACGTCATTGAAGGATGCACCATACACCTTTTGTTGGTACGATAAAAAATTCGGAAGTGTAGAAATTCTTTGCTTTCCCCTGCTTTTTAGCTCTCATTTCATTGTCTTTAACACGTCATGGCAAGAAATCAAGGACAGTCAGCGGTCAAAGACGCGGGCGCCACAGGAACCCTGCCTCACCCTATTGCGCTTGCGTGGAAGGTATCTATTAGTGTTAAGCAACTTAAACTCCACTGTTGGTGTTTTGACCAAACGACAAACCACAAAATTCTTTTCAATTTCGTATTCCATACAATCTAAGAACAAACGTGGCCATTAAGTAAATCGATAGACGAAGGGGAAGCCTTAATGAAAGAAAAAAAATCATCACTTCTGTTCTTGAACTACCTTTAAAGAGCGTCCGTGGGGTTTTCAGTAGTAAGATCGAGTGAAAATAAATTTGCTACAAATGGAGCAGTTGTGAAGCGAGGACCTGGCGGTATTCTCCGGAACTAGAAGAGCACAAACAGGTTATGTAACAGCAGCAAGAGAAGCAGCATAAGAAGGACAATTCCAAAAGTGAAATAACCACAAGTGATTGCAATTGTGGACACCATTGCTGATTCAGCGCTTTTCCGTAAAATTAGATAATTCACAGTGCAACCAGTATGATGCAGCTCCTCAAAGTAAGCAAAGCCTTTCTACAGGCCATAATGACCCATGGGGCCGGCGTTTAACTCCGTTTTCCTTAGCATGAAGCGGCTAGGAGTATTGCTACTCCCCCCTGGATGGGATGCTAGTCAATCGCAGGGATACCCCCAGCATATTTGCTGGTACCCATTTGTACACCTGGGTGAAGAGAAGCACTGTGAGAGTAAAGTGTCTTGCCTAAGAACACAATACAATGACCCCGGCCAGGGCTCGAACCCAGACCACTCGATCCGGAGTCGAGCGCACAAACCACGAGGCCACCGCGCCTCTTAGCATCTCCTCAATTAGAGTATTTTAAAAGTTACTTCAATTCAAACACGATGACATACCTCTGTAAATTACATTACGCTTGGATTTCTGAGGTGAGGAGATTTTCAATAAACTGTTCATAATGCAACAAACGGTGGAGAATACTGATACTTTATTTGGAGAAACTATATTTGGGGAAACGCTTCTGTTACGAAACCAAATGAAGATGAAATTTGTATTGTGACTAAGGCTGATCATCGAGAGTAATATTCCATCAAGGCCTTGTATTTCTATCGCTTCCTGAGTCGACGTATCATAATTTTAGGGTATGTATATTTTGAGTGACACAGGGAGTTTGTATGAATTCGAAGAACAAAGATAAATGGAAATCATTCATATGTAATAAGTCGTTGCTAGAGCAGGATTTCGCTTCGGCATTCAATCAGCTAGAATTGATATGACAATCGTAAAAATCGCAAATTAACGCTACATGATGGTTGTCCTACGAAAATACTTACCTCCTTCCAAAAATGTACCAAGGAACTTGTTCCAAAAAAATTTCTTAAGGTTCACATGGTAACCAGGTGGACAATCAGACATGGTTTCATGCTACTCTGGTTTACAGACAAGTTCCACACTCGCACCTTTGATAGTTTTATATAAAACACTCTCAGAAGCTCAAAATTTCTGTTGCATTCTTTTAGATTGTACCCTCGCTTTATTGGATTTTCATGTCAAATAAATAACACAGTAAATTAAATACCAGTCTGTGTTTCCGAGGAGGTCGCATCGCTGTCGACATGTTCTGTATTGTCTTCGTGCGGATCGCTTCGGTGCACACTACGCGGCTCATATTGTTAAGGAAGTGTCCCAAACTCTCCTGAAGATTCTGGATTATCCCCATCGCTGTCATATACTAAGCTTCAGGCATTCGAGTCGCTATCTTCTGAAAAAACATCTTCCAAACTACCGCTACTTACACGAACTCCCACACCAGTTCTACTGGGGAATATGTGTTGCGCAATATTTTAGTTCCACCGCTTACGTCACGATTTCTCGCTATTGTTTTTACCGGAAATGGATTTCAGTTGAAAATGCCGATTTTCTCCTAAAATAAGTCGAATTGGACAAAACTTATTTCAAATTCGTCTTCTACGCCACTTTTTACATAGTATAAGAAAAACATGTATTTTTGGGTTTACATGCCCTTTAAGGAATTCATTGACTTTTACTGTCGACTTTGTTGGGACTAAAATCGTTTATCGATTCGGTAGTTACTTTTAAGGATCTGTCGTTGAGTGTGATATGAAACAATCTCCTTTCGTCTTACGCCTGTTCTTCAGGCTAAAAACACGAATACCTTAAGTTTAGAAAACACCGTTGTTGTATTATCAAACTCTACTCACCCCGCGTGACTGGCCCCAAAACTATCTAATTACATACATGCATCCACCCCCAAGAGCGAAATGTTTACAATTCCTCCGTTTATACATATCGAGAGCGACAACCGCGAGGTATCATGGCATCGGTTGCTTCTACGATGTTTGAATGTCTCACTCTAGGGAATGTCCTACTACTTTTCCTTTTCATGCTGATGCTCCATTACCTGTTGGTGTTGTACGAGTTCAGGAATATGCCTCCGGGTCCGAGATTGACGACTATCCCAATTCTGGGGAACATATTCTCCCTCGACTTCAAAGCAGATTTACTCTCGGACGCTTTCAAAAGGTAAATAAATGGTGAATCGCAGGGCTCAAGCGATCTTAGGAATTTTTCGATGAAAGAACTAAAAGAATTGCGTACGAGCTATGTCAAACTTGTCTACAGTAGTGCGATTTATTATCTTTAGGGAGGTATCGCTCTCTGAAATGGGTCTGAAGCCTTAACTCATTACTGCTCGGATAGTTGTAACAAAACCGATTACACAATAACAACGTAGCGTGTAGATTGTTTGGATTGTAACATAAATCAGTATCCTTTCATAAAATACGGCAAAATAAATTACGAAGATGCATAAGAAGAGTCACTAATATTTTTTGCAGTAGAGTAATGGTTAATACGAAGGCACAGTGGTCTTCAACTAGAATTTGCATTTTAGATAAGTTGCACCTAACACTAAGGGGTCATTCCGCTTGAGTAGTTTTAGATCCTCTTGCTTCTGTTTCCCTCTTTCTCTTTAAACAAAAACTAAGAGTTGTAAAGACCCTTGTTTTTGTAAATGGCCGATTTAGATATAAAAGCGATTTGTAACCCTCCCGAGAGAGAATGTGTGATTTACTGAAAGACTAAAAATAGCAAAATAATTGTGATAATTAGGACTACTTACTTTTTCACCAAACTTGACGTGTTTACAAGAAAATAGCAATCAACTTCTCTCTCCAGCCTCGGTCATGTAAGAAGCTCACCAATTTTTTAATGTACACAGACGCAAAACAGGTGAAATTTCATCTCATGGAAACAAGCCTCTGGTCTCTAGCAGCAGTTGTTTACTCCCATTCTTATTTATAGAGGTCACGTAACGGAAGGAATTAGGAAAGCGTGACGTCCAGGGAGAGAGTTGTAAAGACCCTTGTTTTTGTAAATGGCCGATTTAGATTTAAAAGCGATTTGTAACTCTCCCGAGAGAGAATGTGTGATTTACCGAAAGACTAAAAATAGCAAAATAATTGTGATAATTAGGACTACTTACTTTTTCACCAAACTTGACGTGTTTACAAGAAAATAGCGATCAACTTCTCTCTCCAGCCTCGGTCATGTAAGAAGCTCGCCAATTTTTTAATGTGCACAGACGCAAAACAGGTGAAATTTCATCTCATGGAAACAAGCCTCTGGTCTCTAGCAGCAGTTGTTTACTCCCATTCTTATTTATAGAGGTCACGTAACGGAAAGAATTAGGAAAGCGTGACGTCCAGGGATTAGAGTCAGAGTTGCGTAACGAGACTGAAAAACAGCCGCGGAAAACGCAAAAAAAAGATAAGCTTTTTTTTTCGTACGATTATCAAAACGATGAGCTTTCTACGATCGTCTCCCATTCAACGTTCATCAGTGGATGAAGAAAGCAAACAGATATACCATTTGGATGGATGATCGAGTCTTCCTCGCCTTTGATCATTCTTTCAACAGCTGTAACTGTTTCCTTTCCTTCATACCATTGATTGATTTTCTTCACCACACCACACAATCCCTAAACGTGTTGTCCCTGTTCTCTCTTGCAGTCTCAGAAACAAGTACGGCAACGTTTTCTCCATAAAAATTGGAAGCTATAAGTTCGTGATGGCTTCATCCTCCAAAGCTGTTCAGGAGATGCTTGTTAAGAAATCAGCTGACTATGCGGGAAGACAACAAACATATTTCCTAGACAAATTTACGCTTGGTAAGCAAGCTTTATCTTTGAAATGCCCTAAGGCTAATTTTAATTATTTTGAATTTATAGCATCATAGTAGAGTAAGATGGGATCGTGTGTCATCATTCGGACCAAAAGTTGTAAGAAGGCCAACATGATTAGCAAATATCCTCTTCGATCTCGAGATAACATCCAATTTTACGCACACAGGTGGTAAAGATATTGTGTTCGGTAATTATGGTCTAGCTTGGAAGTTTCATCGGAAACTCTTCATTACCGCCTTACGCCAGTACCTTTCCGATGCAACATTAATTGAAAGGCGGGTCTCAACACAGGCAGAGAAACTTGTCAAGTTCATGGACGATCAAAGTGGAAAACCTTTCGATCCTGCAGACTGCCTGCAGCACGCTGTTGCTAATGTCATTTGTGGTATAACGTTTGGGGAAGGCTATGACACAACAGATCCAAGATTGAACAAGTTACTAAAACTTAACGTAGACCTTGTGGCAGATACTGAGAGTAATCAGCTGATTCTCATGATGGATTTCTTTCCATTTGCAAGGTACTTACCCCTCAAGGCTTATGATAAACTTCTTCAGCCCATATATGAAATATACGATATTATCCGCGTATTCCTGAGCCAGAAAAAAGAAAGTTTTGACGCAGAAGAACCCGTTAAGGATTTAATCACCGGACTACTGCATGCCAAACACCAAGCTGAGTTGGAGAGTGATGAGGTAAAAGACGCCTTTCTTTCCGACGACTACCTAGTCAACACTATCGAAGACATGTTTGCTGCTGGCTATGAGACTACGAGCACCACGATGAAATGGGTGATAGCCTTCCTGGTGAACAACCCGAAGTACCAGGAGGATATTCAACACCAGTTGGATGAGGTACTTGGTGAACGAAGTCCCTCTCTCGAAGATCGTCCTAATCTGCCCCTGATTCACGCAACCATCATAGAAACGCTACGACTTGGAAATGTAGTGCCTCTTGCCGTGCCTCACCTCACTCTTATCGACACCACAATGTGTGGCTACCGTGTTCCGAAAGATACGATCGTTTTCGCCGATACAGAGTCTGTCCATCTGAATCCTCAGTGTTGGGAAAACCCCACTATGTTTAATCCTTACCGTCATATCGACGAGAATGGCAAGCTAATCACCAACCAAGGCAACTTCTACCCTTTTGGAGCTGGACGACGGGTGTGTGCAGGCGAACCACTGGCTAAAATTGAGCTGTTCTTGTTTCTGTCGTGGATGTTCCAGAAGTTTAGTATTGTAGCTGAAGAAGAGGGTCATCCTCCGAGCTTGAAGAGAGAATTTAGCGGCACTCAGTTTCCGTCTCCATACAAGATCCGCGCCGTCAAAAGGAAATGAGCAGGCGCTCTCAACCGTCGTTGATATGATTACGCCATTTCTCTAGCTTCTCTCGCGATTTTTTATAACAGAGCAGTTTTTGTGTATATCGTTTCAAAGCCGAAAGCCTTTAGTAATTCTTTAGCAATGTACACCTGGGCGATTGTGGTTTACTCACCCTTGTAACGTGAAAATAATATTCTACTCAGTTTTGGATTTGAATTGTAACCAACTTCATTGTAATTCTATTATTTTGTCGGGAAGTTCCTTACAATTTTTATATTGGTGCTTTAGTTTTGTTTTGCCGTATCTCAATTTGGGCTGTATGAAGATTCAGATTGACAGTGACTTTTTAAAACCGGAGTCAAAATTTCGAAGGAGCTTTCTTAAAATGCTAGATCTGCTTTACATGGCTCAGCGTGATTCGGTAGCTAAGTTTGACTTGATAACGTTGGACATAGATTGACAGCCTAGTTACTTTCACCTGATGAACACCAATGTCTATACAATCCAAGAATGAATAAGTCTTTTAAGCGTAGTTGTGTTGTAGTTTATTTGTGAAGTAATGAGGAGGATAAACCCAGATAAAGTTTTCTTTAAACAATCAACGAACACCTGTGAAATGCCAAATATACCTGCAGTGAGGCAAAGTGTGCATACTGTTAAAAGCACGAACAATCATATCATAGCCTAAGTAATTAATCCAGCACCAGACTTCAGAGATAGCTTTTAGAACTGAAATGACGTGATAATCACATGGCCGAAATATCCTCTTCCTTGATTTAAAATAAAAAAAAATTGTATTTTGCCTCACAACCTTGTTATTAGTTTTCGCACGTCATGAAATTGATCCAGTCGACATCAAGCTATGATGGATAAAAGGGATAGTATTTAACGTGTTGCAGTGAGAGGATGTAAAGTCAAATAATCTCCTCTTTGCACGATGGGTTGCCAGTGCGAATCAAATAGGATCATCCTGGTCGAGCTATTAGCAACGAGAGGACCCAATCCTCTCGGGCTGAAGAGAGCCCGATCCATGGCGGAGGCTACTGTGAGTCACCAATTCTCTCCCTCTTTTAAAAGGGATCATTATTGCCAGAGCCTTAAAAGGTTCTAATTCTGCCTCCAAAATCTTAACCCGGAGAATGCAGAAGTTAGAGAGGTTGTGATATTCTAAGGAGTTCGATTATCAAGAAAGGTTTGTCTTATTGCTATCAAGGGTAGATGGCTGTCTTGGAGCCCAATATTTTCACGACTGACCATGTAAGCATGTGGGACAAAGGGCAATGTTTTTATTATTTTAATTATTTCAAAGAAACCAAGGCATCAAAGAAAACGTGTAATTTACCATTTATTTGAATGAAAAATCCTCATTGATAAAAAATAGGTCAAAATGGTCTCGTTAACTAAAGTAGGCTTTGATTTTAGTTTGTTACATTTCCAACTTATCAATACACCGTATTCATAAATGACTGCCACGCGGAATGGTCTGGAATCGAGCGCGTGAAAACGAGGTCGGAAAGGCCACATCTGGTCGCTTAGAAAGTAAACATTACCAGGAGAGCTACTTAGATGCGCTATTAGGTAGGAAAACTCACATTATTTTCAGTTTTTTAATAAATTTTTTCGGAAAAAGTTCAGAAAATCGAAAGGCACTTCCAAGTATTTGGCTGGCAGTGTTTTCAGCAGCACCTAAGATGCCAACGCATTGCTCTGTGCCGCTATGTATAAAGAAAGGATATCGCGAGAAAGAGACCGGAGAGAAGGTCTCTTCAAATTTCCCACCGAAGAAGGGCTGAGAAGGTTGTGGATTCATGCTATTCGGAGAGATGAGGGAAAAGACTTCCAGATTTCAAATACTACTAAAGAAGAGTTTCAATGGCGTTGTTTCCTTGGGGAAAGGGGCTGTTCCTTCAGTTTTCGCTTGGAAACGAAGCTCACCTCGCAAGCGACCGCCTCCAACGCCTCGCATCCCCAGTACTGTGTCACACAACTTATACAGAAATATTAGTGAAGTTGTGGAGACTGCCAGTTCGAGCGAAATTTTGGAGACATCAGAAAGCTCATCCAACTCACACCTCGCACCGGAAATTGAGGAACTGCAATCTTCGACAAATTTTTGATTTGCAGTGCGAGGAAAATCCGGAAATTGCACGACTCGAGAAACTTTTAGCTGCACTACTGAAATTAAAGAAAAGTTAGAGAGCGAGGTGTTATCCCTGAAGGGAAACATTGCTTCTCTCGAGCAAAAATGCGAGAAACTCGAAAAGCACGTGTTTTCATTTGACAACGTTAAAACAGATTACTCTTAGTTGACATTTCATACTGAGTTTCCAAATGTCCAAACAATGATGGCTCTGTATGAATATTTAGATCCTAGTGTCAATGGAAAAAATATGAAATACTGGTTGTCTAGCCAAGATGACTCACAAACGGCTGCTGCTGGTAATTCAGTGAAGCAAGGAAGGCTAAGGACTGAAACACCATCAGAAGAATTTTTCCTGGTAATGTGCAGACTGAGGCAAGGGTTTACTGGAATTCACCTAGCACACTTGTTTAACTCAGTCGACTGTGAGTAGAATATTTGTTTCGTGGATTAATTTCATGTACTTAAAGTTTGATCAGATAAATATCTGGCCATCCAGGAAAGTAGTAGATAAATCGATGCCTGAAGCTTTCAAAGAAAAGTATCCCAGTACAAGGGTAAGAATCGATTGCACCGAGGTGCGCTGTCAGATGCCTGGCAGTCGTCTGTTAAACAGTGAGTTATTTAGCTCTTACAAGAACCATACCACCCCAAAAGCATTGGCGGGCATTTCTCCTAAAGGGTCAATAACATTTATAGGACAATTATACACTCGCAGTATACTTGATAAAAAAATGGTTGAACGCAGCGGTTTTTTGAAACTACCCTTTGAACAGGGAGACTCTGTAATGGCTGACAAGGGTTTTTACAACTGAAGATGTTCTTCCTCTGGGAGTATCCCTTAACATCCCTCCTTTCCTTGGAATATCTGACCAGATGTCAGCTGAAGATAGCAGAATGTAACCCCCAGAAAATAAAATAAATAAGAAGAAAACAAGGGGGAAAGTTGACCTTCCAAACACAAATTTGTAATGCAATTTAAATTCATCTTTGGTTTAAGATTTTCAACCCAGGTTGACTCTTGTTTGTTATTGTCTTGTATTCATTGACTAAAAAATAAAGAAAACCCACCAAAATAATTTTCTCCAAGATTTTCCTAGAGTAAAAACACTAGGCAAAAATCCATGTCATTTTCGTTTGATGGCGCGTATCTTATAAGGAGCTGGAAATTGTACAAAGCCGTAGAAGCCTTTCAACTTTGGCGGAAACCCATCTTCTTCCGCAACGAAAGTAAATTTCTGCAACAACCACGACATGAACAAGAACAACTCGACTTTAGCCAGTGGTTCGCCAGCACAGAACCGTCGGCCCGCTCCGAATGGGAAATAGTTACCTTGGCTGGTGATCAGGTTTCCTTTGTCGTCAAGGTGACGGTAAGGGTTGAACTCAGTCGGGTTCTCCCAGCATTTGGGATCCAGGTGAACTGACTCTATGTTAGGAAGCACTATCGTACCTTTAGGGACACGGTAGCCGCAGAGAGTTGTGTCATTCAAGGTGGAATGGGGCGCTGCAAGAGGAGCCACGTTTCCAATACGAAGCGTTTCTATGATGGTAGCGTGGATGAGGGGCAGATTGGGTCGATCATTCAAAGACGGCGTTCGGTCACCAACTACCTCATCTAATTGTCGTTGAATATCCTCTTGGTATATGGGGTAGTTAACCAACATGGCTATTGCCCACTTCATAGCGGTACTTGTACTTTCGTAGCCAGCGAAGAACATGTTTTCTACGGTGTTAACAAAGTAATCCTCCGATAGATAAGCGGACTTTTCCATGTCATTTTCGCGTTCGGCCTCTTTTTTAGCGAGAATGAGACCTGAGACCAAGTCTTGAATGGGTTTCTCAGGATCGAAATTCTTCTCTCGCTCTCGCAAAAATATGCGAATGATATCGAACATTTCATAGAAAGGCTGAATGAATCGATCGTAAGCCTTAATAGGAAGGTACTGTGTTACAGGGAAGAAGTCCATTATCTTCACGAGCTGAGCAGTCTCGTGGTCTGACACGAAATCAACGTTAAGCTTCAGGAGCCTGTTCAAATGTGGATTGGTGGTGTCGTATCCCTCTCCAAAGGTTATGCCACAGATAACGTCAGCAATAGTTCGATTTAAACTTTCTGAGGGATCAAAAGGCTTTCCTTTCAGTGTTTCAATATATCTTGTTAGTGCCTCTGCTTGTGCTAATACTCGGCGTTCAATTAGAGGAATATCCGACAGGTATTGGCGTAAGGCTGTTGTGAAAAGTTTGCGATGAAGTTTCCAGCTAGGGCCATAGTGAGTTAACAAAATATCTTTCCCTCCTGTAAGAAAAGAAAAAAAAGAATATTTGATTCCGATGCAACTGTTTCATCCCAAGGATATCTATATAGTCCTCAATTCTTTTTCTCTTGAAAAGTGACCACCCCACGTTTATCTGGGTCACAAGGCTAATTAACATTCAGATAGTGAATGTTCCAAAGACGACTAGACCTCTAGCCTTATAGGAGTGAAATGTTAACTTAAACAACCCTTGAACATGAAAGCGTTACTTCTTAGTTGTGTTACTGAAAAACAACCAGGTTCCCAGGTTAAAAAGTTTACATTGGAGTCAGAGCAACTTTTCGGTTATTCACGAAAAGTTTAAGTTACCTCTATCCACTTCTGCTAAAAGAGTGTGATAAAGACATCATTTCTTTACGCTACAATTTTTACAGTGGAAATATCCAATGACGCAAAATAAAGGGTTCCACAAAAATTATCGTCATAATAATATCGCGATAGATTTATTAGAATTGTTAACTGATAATAACGCCAGAATGATTTTAAGCACGAGTGTTATTGTGGTTGTATCGAGAACCATAAAGAATTTGACCAAGATCACCTGAACGCAAGAGTGCTCAGGTCTGCTATACCAATTACCAAAACCAAGGAAGAGGCTTGACTGCGGCCAAAGAGAGAGAATTTCTTTTTTTAAGTTGCGGTATACTATAATTAATTTGGCATGCTTGACGGATTTATGATATGAAGGACCACTAACCAAGGTTTATTGAATACAGAGCATAGGTCTGCTGTCTTCCTGCATAATCAGCTGATTTCGTAACAAGCATTTCATAAACTGCGTCCGGAGATGCTGCCATTACAACCTTGTAGCTTCCCATTTTTAGGGAGAAAAGTCGGCCGTATTTCTCTTCCAACCTACAAAATAGCAAAAGAGTGGTTTGGAAATTTTAATACGATTTAATGATAAACAATCCAACCTGAAAATTTTTAAGATTAGTTTCGAAACTTTAACATGATTTAACGAGAAAAGAAAATGAATGACTTTAATTCACTTGAGGGTCATTAAAAATTACAAAAAAAGAAAGAAGGAAAAAGAGCCGTCAGTCCTATGAAAAATGCTAGAAGACTGAGTAGGGTCGGGTCGGACGAGAAAATGTTTGACCCTCAATCATGGCTAAGTTCATGACAGGCAGTGGAATCGACCCTCACATTATTTCAAGATAAATTTGGGATCGGCGGCCCGGAGATTAATGCATCTCACAACCCCTCGATAAAGAAGCAATGCTTATTTGGAGAAATTGAATTTCTGACAACTTTTGATTTGTTTGCATTTCACCCATAACTTAGATACCCAACGTTACACAAAGTCGAACAATTATAGACAACTGTGATTCTGCTCTCCTCGGGGAGAGAAGTCAGGTGATCAGCTATAGACTGGTTTAGCATAGTCGTATTAATTAATATGAAGCAATTACAGAACATCGACTGAGAGGTCAATGAAGCGAATATTCTCAATAATGCTTGTATTAACTGCGGAGTAGCAGACCGCCGAAGTTCCTTTGGAACCGATAATTTTTTTTGCAAAAAGAGAAAAATTGAAATAAAAAAGTGAAAAACATCTTATCACTGATGTAAAGAACATAACACTAAAAAAAAAAAGAAAAATTAGCGGAATAGTGTGAGAAATATGCGAGGTAAGTAGACTGTTTATGGCTTTATAATTCTTTTTTATTTCCCATTTTTCACTTGAAAGAATTTTGTTCTTAAAATAGTAAGGACGGGGATACGCAAATCTTTACGGGACAGACTCTCGTTCATATCAACCAAACCTAAAGTACGTACTGCCACTTGGCCTCTCAGTTACTAAGCTTCTAGAAATGGACAGTGGTATCGCAGATCTCAGAAGTGTTGTACCAGATTGGGAGGCAGGGCTGATAATAACGATGAAAGTGTTCTATCCACAAACAGAACAGCTTCACTGTAGCTGTCACTTCAAGGAAAACTGCCCAGACAAATTGAATTCTCTCGGCATTAAGGGTAATGATCAATCAACATCAACATATCGTCGTGGAACCACGGGTGCCAAGTGACGGTGTGGTCCACGGCGAGACTCAGGTTGAAAAGGAGGCAAGGTTACAAAGCTGGTTTTTAACGGTCGTGTATCGTGGTGAACGTGTAGGCGGGCAGTTAGAAACGTCTAAACTGGAAATTCTTGAAGCAAACTGCCGGCGGGTTAGTGTCGTTTTCACGGGGAGAATTGAGTTGGTAGTGAATTGAATTTAAACTACAGTATATGCGCTTGGATTCTGCGTTGGATTTGTGGTCTCCCGGTCATTATGAGCTTAGATTTATTGCCTCTCGGATCGGGCGTTCGGAAATGGAGTGTGCAGCCTTGTCCTTCTCTCTGGAGTAGTAAACATAGAAATAGATAACTCGCTAAAATGGCTTCCTTTCAATATAATGAGCGGTCAGACAAGAAGCGAAGCATTGTGGAAGTAAGGTGAGGTATTTTCATTGAGAATTTGACAGTTCTTTTTTAATCCTAAGAGCGGTCGTAAATATTCTCATACAAACTCTTATATTTTCGCCATGACTCTTATTTTGCAAGATGATCATCTCACAGCTGGAGCTTGGGCTGCCCGTGGTCCGAGTGAATTCATGAAATAGGTAGGAGCCAGTTAGACTGCCACCTTCAGTTAGTTTTGTAAACAGAATTAGAGGCCGCGAAAGGTCCAGTTGCCGCATGAGGAATATCAGTATCAACAGTCCTGACGTCCTCTGGAGAGGGAAGCTGTCATACATTCCAGGTACAGTGTTAGCATTTATCCGGAAAAAAAGTTTCGGAGTATCTTCCTACCCCCAACGTAGTCATTCAAGTCCCATCAGAAGATGAATGCATCCCAAGGTACTCTGTCTATAGCCTGTTTACACAGAACCCCAATTCTGTCAACCTTACATAAGGAGGAGGCCATATGACATGAACATTCTTAAAGTTTAGATTTGGTCTTAATGCGTGTTCGCACACAGTGGCCACTCCACAAACAGCCCGTGAACGTGCTGCCACCATTCTTAAACGCTTCGACAAACCTCTACGATGTGTCTACAGCTAATATCAATAGGCCGCAGGAAAGAAACGGGAAATGAAAGGCGAGGAGAGTACGAGAATACGGCAACCCCCGCAATCAGCACCCTCGACGTCTGTTTCGCCAGTGGAATGGCTATTTGGGACAGGCTCAACGAACACCCAAGTGGATGTAGTGTCTGCACCTCTCCCGACCATTATACAGCTTCCTAGACCGATGTTCGTGTCACAAACGCAGCAATATTGAAGCACTGATCATGTTCCATCAAGTTTTCCTCAACAAGAACACCCCACATGACGTCAAAACAGCCGCGTACCTCGCTGTCCACTACGACAAGAGCACCTCTACGGGTAAATTTGCCATGGTATAACAATAATCCATTTGTTATCCTGCCGTCAACAGAAAGAGTTAGGAAGTTCACTGGATGCTATTTTTTGTTTAGAGATCCTATGGCTTCAATTTTCGTCGGACCTGTCATTCAACATAAAGAGAAAATTTTCAACTGTGAACGTCCTGAAGACCTCTTGCGAAGCCAGTCATAACTTACACCACCAACTTACATGTATCTAAATGCACCATCCCCACTTGCATGGAGCTGAGGCTGCTGCAGTTGGGTTTAGACAGTTCGGTAGAAGAAAGAGTACAAGAACTGAGACTTTTCTTATAAAATACACATGACAGTCTTAGTATTTTAATACTACAGATAACTGTGGAATTTCTATAAGTTCAAAGGATTACTGAGTAGTGCAGAATTTACTTATGAAAACTAAAATATCAAAACTTGATCGTTTTTGGTTCGAGTCCTTTTTTTAAATGATGTTGGCAGATTATGGCTGATTTAGTTATGAACACACAGATTGCAAGTCGAGCTGAAAGGAGTCTGTTAGCCTAATGCCAAAGATAAAGGTGTCGATCTGTTGCTTTTCTCTTGAGTCGACCAATAGAGCTGAAGGCATTGATATCAGAACTCAGACAGAACAAAATAGGGTGCAGAAATAAATTATTACATCATTATCACTTACATATTTTATTAGAAAGTGGTCCAATAACAGTATCAGGGCGAATACAAACAAAGATAACTAGTATTACGCAACGCGCAGAATTTCGAATTCAGCCCATGGCCGTGAACAGGCTACTAAAAGCGAATATTTTTCTGTCGCATTCCGCCATGTTGATCGGATAGTGGGGAATAGAACATTCAATGTGGCTTTGCTCAGCTGATCGGGAATATCCCGCAATGAATTTTCCCACAATTATAGTCACTTTTTTCTGTTGGACGTCAAAGACGATAAAAACATCTCTTTTTATGTAACTTCCTTCTACCCGAACATGTAATTTTCAACAGTTTACTTCTTATTTTCATACAAAAATAAAGGAATGAGTTCCGGAGATTCCACAGTTTCCGCAGTGTGCCGATCCATAGTTTCGTAACACCCCAATGAGGCGAATATTCTTCACGCTGTACTAAGAGTCACATTACAAAAATTTTTACGAAGAGCGTGACCCTGAATGTTTACTTAAAGAGACATTTATCAACACTCATCACTTAAACAACCTCGAGCGAGCCTTGTGTTTGAAAAATACAGAGCAACCATTGCACAGAGCTTGAATTGGTAGAAACAGAATGTTCGTGAGGGCAGAGCATCCAAATCACAATAGTCGTTAACGGCGTTGATAGGAACAATTGACTAAGCAGCTTTGACTAATCTGTTCAATGTGCCCCTCAATATTTATTGTTATGCAAATATCTTCAAATAGTGTCATCATGATTCATCCAAGAGTTACATAGCAAGAGAAAACAAGGCAATCAAAACCTACCAACGACAGGTCACCACATCTGACGCAAACATAATCCTTGGTTCCACATTAATTTAGAGCGCCGACATCTAGGCTTACGGATCTCACGCAATGCACGAAAATTAGTTACGCAGGAGCTCAGAGAGTTAATTCGATTTCTTCTATCCATAATTAGACAATAATGAATTGATTCAGACCTTTAACCTCCTTCACATGTCTTTGTTTCGGACAAAGTGAGAAGACATGGCTAAAATATTTAGGAAGAGCCATCGTAGCTCTCAACAGCTGAATTGTTCTGGTTTCGTAAGACCTAGATCAACGCGTTCCCAACAAAAGATAATGAAATAATATCTTGATTCCCAACCATTAATTTTTCTTCTACTTATCAACTCATATCAAGGCAGACAGGGAAAGTCGATTTGGGTAAAAGCCATGTTACACTGTTCAAGTGTCACTTACCCCTTGATAGCTTCTGTAAATTTCTCCGCCTTCAAATCCAAGGAAAATATGTTTCCCAGAACTGGAAGCGTCGTTAAGCGTGGACCTGGCGGCATGTTCCTGAACTCATACACTACCATCAAGTAATGTAACATGAGAAGCAGAAGCAAGAATAGAAGAAAATTTCCGAGAGTAATAGAGTCGAAAATCGACGCTGTTGATGCGGAGCCCATGATGAGAAATTTCCGTGATCGGCTGGTGATGCTATTATAAATAACGCAACCCTGTATTAGGCAACCGCGTTTCTTTCATGTAATTAAAGATATTGCTTACGTTACCCAAGATACAACTATCAGTTAATTGAATTTATTGTTTTTAAATTTTCATCTAATCATAAAAATGACTTAGAGCACAAATGCTTGTACTGCATTGTACTGGCTGAGGGTAGCTACCCATCTCGCGACGTTTTTCGTCCATCTAGGTAATATTGTGCTTCTGCCTGGTTCCCAGGTTCCATCGGCTGACGCCTAAAAAGTTTTGTGAACTTCGCGTAAATCAATGTTCCCGATCAAAATAGCAACAGAGGAGCGAAACATTTTCCAACTGCTGCCTTAGTTTTGCTCCTTAGGCAATCTGCAAAGCGGAAAAATATGATTTGAGACAAGGGTATTATAAGAGGAAACGCACGCTGGTTTTGAAAACTTAGGCTAGGTATTATCCGTTGAAAAGGAACCATTGTACAGATCATCCATGCGAATGTCACCAGAAAGTTTTAAGTTGAAGTTCTTGGTCCCCAAGTTCACAAGCACAGGATATGTGTAAATAAATATGTGTAAACACCAGGATATGCAGTACAACATCAGAAACCTTTAAGGGTTTCTTGTGGCATTCATTAGAACAGAGAGTTACAAGCAAATTCTAAACATTTCTTGTTGAGGCTCCTTTCGTTTTTGAAGTTAAATCTTTGGTTTCTGTTAGAATTTAAAAAAATAGTTCAATTGATTATTGATAAATCTAAAATCGAGATCTTTGATTTTCTTTTTGAATTTAAATTTTGTTTTTCATTGGAGTTTTCCAGAGAAAACAAAACATGCCCACTTACAGAGCAATACAAGCGATTAGATTTGCTAATCAAGTTCGTCTGTCGACAAAACATTTGATTCAAGCAGATCGTGACTGTATAAACAGACACACACTTACTTAGGTGTTCTGACATCCAAGGCTTAGCGAGCTTTACAGATAATGGAAAATTCTAGGTTTGATTAAATTTCCTCGAGGTAAAGAATTTGTACTTAAAGACATATTGCTTACTTCAATTGAAGGATTCTAGACTGGACAAAGGAACATGATGTTAAACCCAATATAAGTGTAGAAAAGAAATCTGTTAAGCATTGTGGCAAAAAAGTGGTGGATACTCTGAACAGCGTCGCATGCAGATCTTGATTTTCATGTGGGGAACGCTCAGTTCCAGATCATATCCAAAATATTTCCAAACTTATAAAAAGATCTGAACTGCCTCAGCCCAATTTGCTGTCAGTAGACGGACTGTCGTGAAAACATAGACCGAGGATCTTCCTGTTAAATCTCTTGTATCGATCTGTTGTATCAAAAATTTAAAATGAACACCAAGGCTTCTCGAAGTGAAGTTGTTATAACAGTACACAGAAAATGCTTGATCTAGCATCCGGATGTTTGTTCCGTTTGTATGGGCCTTCGTTGAAAGAGGGGAGGGGAGAGGGGTTGAAAAAGAGAAAGCCTTTTTGAGCTCTGACAACAATGAAGAAAGTTAGAGAAGGTACACCTAGGGCCAACAAAAGACCTGTTTGATAAACAGTGACCAACAAATAAAATCCAGACATAAGTAACCCATAGTTACAAATGAGTGACTTGTCCTAATGACTTAACATTGTCTTGATGATTTCCCTTCAGATAAATAACCTTGGGGCGTTCGTATTATTTATTCGTATTATTTATAAGTAATCCATAGTTACAAATGAGTGACTTGTCCTAATGACTGAACATTATCTTGATGATTTCCCTTCAGATAAATAACCTTGGGGTGATCGTATTCTATCAACCCAAGCCGATATCAAGTGATATATAATAATAGTACCTTGAATAGCTATTGAGTGAAAAAGGGTAATCTACTCGACGAAAAATTATTACAGTTTCAGTTTATATTAAAAAAAAAAAAGATTTAAAAGTTGAGTCCAAAAAAGGTTTCAAGGCAGCATAAATATCGCTGTGCGACTCATTCTCATATTTTAGTGATCGAACTTGTTGCTTACCCTATGTTTACTCTATCAAGTGGTCGACACCACTATGCAAAAGGTCCTATCTCCACGGTCTTAAACGAAACGACATTATGAGTAAGCTGTGTTCGTGCACAAAATAGACATGTAACGTTAGATGTCACTGTGGGTATAAACTTTGCTTTAATCAGGAAAATATTATTACTAACAATATTGATCATATTAACAATTAAGGCGTTTCCATGTAAATGATACAAACGTAGGGCAAAAAACGGTCGTTAAACCCAAGAGGTGAAGTAGAACTTAATACAGCATAATAAAGAATGCTCCTTGTAGATTTAGGTTCTTAAAATACTCAGAGAGTGTTTAAATCAGCTGTAGCAAACACATAACAAAACACATAACGTATAAATGATTACAGAGCTATCTGCAACGCTAACAATGGAGGCCAGGATAAATCAGACCAAACTTAGCCCTTCTTAGTTTGGGAAAGTACTACACAACAAGCTAAAAAAAAGGAAAACTAGATATGACTAAACCCAAGTTTATCATCTTAATAACGTGAACAAATAGGTGTTTCTGCCCTGATACATTTGCTTAGCACTCACCGTAGCAAAAATAAAAATATTCGGCATAAAAGGCTATGTTCTTTTATATAATAAGCTCAGTTATACACGTATTCTGATTGGTTCTCACTTATAATCTATTGGAGGACAGACGTATGGATGACGTCATCATTAAAACTTTTTTTAATTCTTTAGTATATAAAACAAATAGATTCCAAGTTGCCATGCGTCTGTTCAGTAATAGATCACAGATGACGTTAAAATGTGGTAAGAACAAAAAAGTGGCACACGAGGCGCAGCCGAGTGCGTCACTGATGTTCTTACCACATTTTGACGTCATCTGTGATCTATTACTGAACAGACGCACGGCAACTTGGAATCTATTTGTTAAATAGACCGAGTGCGAGGGCCGGAAGGGAATATATTTTGCTCGAGCGAGATCCGTGCGCTATGCCCCTGAGCCAAATATTTTTCTGTCCAGTTGAACCAAACTCTGTCAATTGGCATTTTATCAGGTGACCGCTGAATGTTGCCTCAACCAAGATATATAGAATGGAAGGCTGTTTCCGGCCCGGCTCACTTCAACCCATCCGGCCATACACACCCCAACTTCCACTATGGTTGCTATAGGCCTGCGTGCGTGGGGCCGAACGGGTTATATGAGAAATACGAAGTATGCACTTAATCATTGGTTAATAAATGTGAAAAAGAAATCCACTTACATAATGTTCTCCTAACTTTTCCTGGAGTTAGACAATTTGAAAAATATTTATGCTATTTTCGTTTAACGGCGCGTATCTTATATGGAGCTGGAAATTGTGTAAAGCTGTAAAAGCCTTTTAAATGAGGAGGACAGCCATCTTTTTCAGCAACGAAGGTAAATTTCTGTAACAACCACGATATGAACAAGAACAACTCAACTTTAGCCAGGGGTTCGCCAGCACAGAACCGTCGTCCCGCCCCAAATGGGAAATAATTGCCTTGGTTTGTGATCAGTTTTCCTTCATCGTCAAGGTGACGGTAAGGGTTGAACTCAGTCGGGTTTTCCCAGCATTTGGGATCCATGTGAACCGACTCTGTATTAGGAAACACTATTGTACCTCTAGGGACGCGGTAGCCGCAGAGAGTTGTATCATTCAAGGTACAATGAGGCACTGCAAGCGGAACCACATTTGCCAGGCGAAGCGTTTCTATGATGGTAGCGTGGATGAGGGGTAGATTGGGTCGATCATACAAAGACGGTGTTCGGCCAACAACCACCTCATCTAATTGTCGTTGAATATCCTCTTGGTATTTTGGGTAGTTAACCAACATGGCTATTGCCCACCTCATTGTGGTACCTGTAGTTTCGTAGCCGGCGATGAACATGTCTTCTATGGTGTTAACAAAGTAATCTTCGGATAAAAAACAGGACTTTTCCCTGTCATTTTCGCGTTCGGCGTCTTTTTTGGCGAGAAGAAGGCCCGAGATCAAGTCTTGAACGGGTTGTTCGGGATTAAAATTTTTCTCTCGCTCTCGCAAGAATATGCGAAGGATATCGAACATTTCATAGAAAGGCTGAATGAATCGATCGTAAGCTTTAATAGGAAGGTACTGTGTTGCAGGGATAAAGTCCAGTATTCTCACGAGCTGAGCATTCTCGTGGTCTGACATCCAGTCAGCGTTAAGCTTTAGGAGCCTGTTCAAATTTGGGTTGGTGGTGTCGTATCCTTCTCCGAAGGTGATGCCACAGATAACGTCAGCGACAGTTCGATTTAAGCTTTCTGAGGGATCAAAAGGCTTTCCCTTTAGTGCTTCCATATATTTTGTCAGTTTCTCTGCCTGTACTAATACTCGGCTTTCGATTAGAGGAATATCCGACAAGTATTGGCGTAAGGCTGTTGTAAAGAGTTTGCGATGAAGCCTCCAGCTTGGGCCATAGTGAGAAAAGACGACATCTTTCCCTCCTGAAAGATTTGTTTTAGACGCGTCAGTTTCACCCAAGGGGTAGCTATATGTTCCTAAACTCTTTCCCGGCTCTCAATAAGCTGACCACCTAATTTTCATCTGTCACAAGGGTAGTCAATGTTCAGAGAGTAAATATTCAAAGGGAAGAATGGATAGCGCGCCAGCGAACGTTTACATAGAGTTCAAAGGGTCGAAGAAAGATAATTTCTTATGTTACAGTATACGTTAATGAATTTGAATTGAAGTTATAGTAAAATAATGTGGAAGACCGCTTACCGAGGGTTATTGAAAACAGAGCATAAGTCTGCTGCCTTCCTGCATAATCAGCTGATTTCTTAACAAGTAGTTCATGAACGGCGTCCGGAGATGCCGCCATGACAACCTTGTAGCTTCCAAGTTTTAGGGAGAAAACTCGTCCGTACTTTTCCTTCAACCTACAAAATAGCAAAAGAGTATTTTGGAAATTTTAATAAGATTAAATGATAGATGAAAAGTTCTGATAAAAAATCAAATTCACTTCACGATCGAATGATTTCCTTCAAAATAATAATGTTAAAAGGGGCATTCCAAAACAAATACAAACAAAGGAAGAAGGAGCGATGTGCTTATAACAAATGCTAAGGTACTGGGTTAGATCGGGCCGGACCGTAAAATCTTTGACTCTCGGTCACGGCGTAATTCCATGACAGGCCGAAGAGTGGGCCTTCCTACTAAATCACTAATAATATATTTTTAAGAAGTTTATGAAGTTAAATATCAGATCTGGAGCTCAGACATAATCGTATCTCGTATGATTAGCTATAACACAGAAGTCACAGATACCCAGTATTACAAACAATTGAACAATAATTAATAGCTGAGATTTCGCTCCCCTCCGGGAACGAAGTCAGGCGATTTGCAACGAACTTATTGTAAACTGAAGGATTGGTATGGGTCAGTTACAAGACCCCGACTTCAGAGGCCATTAAGCGAAAAATCTTAACGATCTTTTAAGAGTTTGCATGGGAGGAATTTGTCGAAGAGCGTGACCTTGAATGTTTACTTGAAAAGACACTTGTTGACACTCACAATTCAAATAACCTTGAGCGACCTTTCTGTTGGAGAAATGGATAGCAACCAAAACTTTGAGCATAAATCAGCAGTAAAAGAACAAAGCGAAAAATCTTAACGATCTTTTAAGAGCTTGCATGGCAAGAATTCGTCGACGAGCGTGACCTTGAATGTTTACTTGAAAAGACATTTGGGCTCTTACTTGGTGTAGAAGACAAAGTATACGTCAGAGTAGAATTTCATCACAACGGGGAATAAGAGAACAATGAAAACAAGAGTGTTACGTATACTGTGTCTTCTACACCACGTAAGAGCTGACATTTGTTGACACTTGCCATACAAATAACCTTGAGCGACCTTTCTGTTGGAGAAATGCTTAGCAACCAAAACTTTGAGCATGAATCAGCAGTAAAAGGATATGCGCGAGAGCAGGGAATTTAAATCACAATTGATTTCGAAGAAATTAGTGGAGTACAATTGTTTAGGCACCCTTGAATAATCTGTGCAATGTAATCCAAATACTTATTGTGCTAAAAACAACTTCAAATAAATGTTTCATGTCTCAGTGTTATATACCGAAAGAAAACTAGACCACCAAAATCTACCAACGTCAGCTGGCCAGATCTGACGTAAACGACATCATTATTTCCACGATCAATTTTGTGCGAAGAAATCTGAAGGTTACGGACCTCACGCAATACACAAAAAATAAAAACCTTTTTTCTAACAAGATCGCAAAAAGTAACTTCGAATTCGTCTATCCAGGAGTATACAATTCTATTTTAAAACAAACTTTAATACTCGTCTTTATTGGTTTGATTTGGAAAAGGTAAAAAAAAATTGACGTACCAAAAATTGACAAAAGCAGCTCCCGAACATACTGTTATCTTAGTCAAATTTTCCCGGATTAATTAAGCGTGACCAATGCACTCCCGACCACAATTGTTCGACTATTTATTTGAAACAGAATGCTCATTTGAAGGAACTGATTTGAAAGAAAGCCTTGTTACACTGTTCAAGTGACACTTACCCATTAAAAGCATCCGTAAGTTTCTCCGCCTTCAAATCCAACGAAAATATGTTCCCCAGAACTGGAAGCGTCGTCAAGCGTGGACCTGGTGGCATGTTCCTGAACTCATACACTACCATCAAGTAATGTAACAAAAGAAGTAGAAGCAACAGTAGAAGAACATTCCCGAAGGTGACGGATTCGACAATCTCTGCGATTGAAACGGAGGCCATGACTAAAAGTTCTCGTGGCCAACTGACAATGCCCAATACAACCACCTTATATTAAGCAATCGTGTTTCTTTTATGTAATCAAAGACACTGTTTATGTTATTCAAGGTCAAGCAATCAGTCATTTGAATTCTTCATTGTCTTTGATTTACATCCAATCATAAGAATGACTAAACAAAACGCATTGTGTTGCGTAAGTATGTTTCGTAAAATTGTTATGCTGTCGGCATCGTTCTCTCCGTTGTATCGGCTGAAAGCAG